>NW_018165484.1:218272-276710 GCF_001263595.1 Phalaenopsis equestris
AATTAACTATAGGGGCTTGCCCTTATAGGGAGCTTTTCCGAACCCAGCTTAAAATAAACCCTATTTAATTCTTTGTATTAAATAGGGGAACTTGTCGGCAAATAAAAATGGTTTCGCAGACCCAAACGGATGTCATATCTTTCTTAGTTTATTTGATTGAGCCTCACTCTCAAGTCTTGTGTTTATCCCTCGGGATAGATATAGGATTTAAGGTAGAGCGCTCTTTCATTTAAACTGTGAAAAATATGAGGTTAATTTGATTCCATATTTTTCTAAAATTATATATATATATATGTAAATTAAAAAAAAAAGTCCTTCCGAAGCGGGCGACGGGATTTCGATTCCGGCGGCCGACAGCTTCTTACGGGCGACCCCCAAACGCAACTTCCCCCTTTTAAACGCCGACAGTCACCTCCCAAAAGAGCTCTTAGCGGTGGTGGACAGCCCAAGACTTAAATACTGCTCTTCGGCCCTACACCTAGCCGATGTGGGACTTCCTGACTGTGACATTCTTCTCCACTCAATCACGTGACATCCTCGTCACGTATTGGCTCCTCCGAGGATCTCACTGGACTATAGAGAGTTCGCACCCGGCAGACAAAAATCTGCTCTGATACCACTTGTCACCTCCTAAAAGAGCTCTTTTGGGAGGTGACATACAACTTCAAATCTCCAAGCTTGTGTTTCTTGCATGGGATGTCTTTCATGAATTTAATAAAGCTAGTCTTTTGTTCTAGGGCTTCAGCAAATGAGATGTTGATAGTCAGCTTCTCGAAAATTATTGATCTAGTTTTTGTCTCTGTAGTCTTTGAAGAAATTGTGGTAGTGGTCTCTTGTAGATTCCTAGGAGTCAAGTTAGGTTCCAAAATCCTTGGCTAGATTCGCACTTGGTTTTTCAACCTCAAAATCCAATTTATTAGGACTACTCTCCATCCTAGGGATGTCGTTCATCTTCTTCCCACTTCTAAGTATAATTTCTTTACACTGCTCCATATTTTGGTTCTCTGGATTAACCTATGTGGTACTTGATAACATCACTTGGATTCTCTGAGTCAAAAAGTTAACTATTTGCCCTTATTGTCTTTTTTATGTTCCTTATAGCTGACACGTGACTCTGTATTTAATTCCACATATTCACTACCAATTCTTATAAAGATAATTTATTATTCCTAAACTGAGAGTTGGAGGTAAATCCAGGTGAGTAGGTCTGTCTCGAGTTACTATTGCCTTGATTGTTACAACTTCCTACATTGTTGGCTTGAGTTCTCCCCTATTTTTGATTTCGTACACCTCGGTGGTTTTGTTCCATTTGAAATTTAGGTGGTTTTTCGGTTGTTTTTTTCTCCTATGCTAATATTCTACAAAGAAGTGGTGCTAAGATCTCCTACTAATCTATAAGTTATCTAATGAATGGATAGGGATCATTGCACCGAATTCATCCCTAAGTTATCAAGTTTCCTAAAAACGGCAACTTATGAGGCTAGGATTATCAGAACATCAATTTCATGCAAATTTACTAATTTCTTAAGAGTGACTCAGGCAACCATTGCAAATCGTTCATGATCATTTCCTCAATCAAGTCATGAGCAACAACTTGTGAGGCTAGGACGATCATAATATTTATCTCATGCACACTAGCTACCTTCTTAAGAGTGACTCTCGGGCAGCCATTGAAAATTATTCATGGTCATTTCCTCAATCGAGTCATAGGCATCTTCAAATAGTTTTGACATAAAGGACCTCAAAAATGTAGCATCTATAATTGACCTTAAAGATCCTAACAACCCATTATAAAATTATTTGGATTATAAGTTATTAAGGAAAGATGTGGTTGGGCACTTCCTAAGCATTTCTTTGAACCTCTCAAGCTTAGAAAATAAACTCTCCATCTAACTGGGTGAAGAAAGTGATGTCATTCCTAAGTTTAATATTTTGGGATGGAGGAAAGTAGACAAGAAATTTTTATGCTAATTCGTTCCAAGTAACGATCAATCCTATAGTATTAAGGAGTTGAGCAATATGTTAATTTTATCCCTCGGCGAGCAAGGGAATAGCCTTAGACTAACAACATTGTTTGGGATACCTAAAAGTGGCACACAATTCTAAGAAAATAGATAGGTGAAGGTTTGGGGCTGCAATGGGTGATCTCCCAAACTAGTTGTTCAAAACCATTTGGAATAATTACATGTTTTAATTCAAATAGATTGGTTTCTACGGCAAGGTAATTAATACATATGTGAATATCATCTACTGATGGGTTGGCATACTCCCCAAGAAGCTTAAGATGGTATCCCTGGGGGTTCGTAATTTCTAATAGTTTCTTTTTTATTTTTTCGATTTTTCGAATTAATTTTATGGTTATTTCGATTTTGGGATCGAATGACTCTGACTCGACTAATATAGCCCCACGCATACAACTATAGACATTCTACCAAGTAACCCTAATCTAAGGAAAAAACACAAAACAAGAAATCAAAACACACAAAGCAAATAATGTGTGACAGAAAAAACTAAAAAATGCAAATTTTTTTTAATTTTTCAGAAATTGATAAAAATATAGATAACAAAAGAAAATATAAAATAAAATGAAAAAAAGAAAAAATTTCAAACGGAAATTTTAAGCGGTTCAACTAAAATTCTACTAAATCATAACATTTGACTTCATTTCCCCGATAATAAGACAAAAAATGTTGATATTTAAAACTATTGCATAGTAAATGTCAATCGCGTAAGTATACGTGTCGTTAGACTAATATACGAAATTAGCATTCGTGTGTTGATCCCACGAGAAAGCTCATTAATTTTTCAAACTAACGAAGTTCTAGTTTACTAAATCTTTAAGTATAATTTAAAGTCAAATCTATAGGATGTGAAAAGTTTCTAAAGCCCTAAGAGGTAGAAAACAAAACTAAATTTTGAAACTTTCAAGAGGTGACGAAAATCACTCCTGTGACTCAAATTATGTAAATCCTTTAAGTTTTCCCATGAGATCCCTTTGTTATTGTTACCTATGTCTAGGTTATAAGAAATATTGGAAACTCATATTACAGTTAAGAGGATTTAACCATTCAAGATTTTCAGAAATACTCTAGTCCCCTATCTAGGTTGCAATATCCTACTAACAACATGTTTATTCCTCTAGATGATTGTGTTAATCTACTTGTTCTTCTAGTCAACGATTAAAAATCCTGGATCACAAGGGGTTTTAACTTTCTAATTGACCAGATTAGGAGTAAGGATCAAACATGAATCAAATAAAAGCATACCAAAACATCTAGGGAAAACCCATGGAGAAAACATTCAATTCATTCACAAAATTTAATCAAGGGAGCATAAAAAAACTTAGTTATTATGCATAGTAGAAGCAACACAAAAAATTCCACCGAATTTAGGAAAACAAACAAAGTAAGCAAATATAGAAACTCAAACCGGAATTGATCTCTCTTCAATGTACACTATGATCCTCTCCTTGCATTGAATGCTCTCCGTCAATCTCTCACATACAAACATTTAAGTCTCTGCCTCTTTAACTCTCTAAAACTCTCAAAAGAAAACCCCTAGAAGCTTTCTCCCAAAGAAACTGGAGGAAACCCAAGAGCACAACACAAGACTCCCAAAGTATAAGCAGCCTCAAATCGCCCAAGAGTCCTTCATGTACAACACCTCTCGTTATATAGCTAGGGCCCGAAAATCCACATCCAAACCTTCCAAACTCAGATTCTTTCTTGACGGGGCACAGGAGAGTTGCAGACAGGCGTGGATGTGACAGCCTCAGGTCATGGGTGCGAGTGGACCGCAGACAGTTATGGGTGCA
The DNA here is from genome assembly GCF_001263595.1 of Phalaenopsis equestris. NCBI lineage: Eukaryota > Viridiplantae > Streptophyta > Magnoliopsida > Asparagales > Orchidaceae > Phalaenopsis > Phalaenopsis equestris. The sequence goes on from NW_018165484.1 coordinate 222,087, forward strand.
CTGCAAACAAGCCCAGGAGTGTCGTCCCTTCTGGATAGTTGGCGCGAATGCGCCACTACCTGGGCCAAGGTGCATCGGTCTAGTTCTCTCCTAGATTCATTCACCAGCAAAAAGGCGCCACCCTCTAGTACGAGGGTGTTTCCCTGGCTAGTTTGACAAACTTGCATCCTTTAGCTCCCCGAAACTCGCTTTACACCTGTATCATGTAAAATACAATAACACCATCCACAAGTGAAAAATTATCATAAACATAACATATAAAATATAATTAATCACAAAATACATGACATTTTAACTTCAAATCATACTCTATTGTGAGATCTTGCTATTATAAGCAGTGAAGTCTCAAGGATATGTCATGGTTGTGATACGATAATAAGTATTTGCGGTGTATCTCCTTTTTCATCTTAGACCGAATAATGATTTTGTTCTTTCTTACACTGGCATGGTCACTTTAAATTTTAACACTACAGAGACATTCTTCTTCAACTTGATGGCAGCTAGTTTTACTCTTCTATCAGTTAAAACATCCTTATATTCAAAAACTCATTAAACTGTGTGAAGCCACACGATGAATTCGTCCAGATCCATACGACTGTCAAATTTGGTAAATCCAACTTTAATCTATAAGATCATGGCTTCTCTAATATTCCTTGCTAAATCCTCGAGATATTATCTCTTCACTGAAAACTTCCTTACGGAAAGGATCCACTTCCTCCCCTCAATATGCAGAGTCATTGTTGTGGCTATAAGTGATCTCTCCGGATTTACTCCTCTCAAAGGTGGCAAGTCTCTATTACAATTAGAGGATTCCTCTTTTGCATGTTTTTTTCAATGAGCTCCTAAACACCCCATTAAGAGTTTTTTCTTTACGGCATACATCTTGCTCTTCTAGTAAAAGCTTTAAGGGAAATGAAAAATATGGTTTAGAGTTTAAGGTTATGGTAGGTGGATGATGTGAGAAAATAATTGTTTCTGAGAGAATGTTGGGTTGCAAGAATTCTTGGTTAGGCATAGGAAGGAAGAATTTGTCGAGCTCTAATACCAGATGATAGCGATCTAGAGCTCTTAAAAGGTATTTAGGAAGCGGTTTAGTGAATCTAATTGTGAAACAACAAGGGGAATGGAATATGGGAGGTTGAATTTGTTTGGAAGGGTTAGGAGGCAAAATCTGTGGTTGGACAACATATTTGATGTTGATAGATGGCCATCCAACTTGAAAACAATGAGGCGGATGATGAATTAGAGAGGTGGAGAGGTCGAGAAGGTTTCACCGCTTGTCCCTGAACAAGATAGAATCACACAACTTACAAAATGAAGAAGATAAAGCACTTTGGAGAGCATAAAATAGAGAACAATGTATCTAAACACGACAACAATAGCCAAAAGTCCCAATAAAAAAAATATACAGCCATAAAGTCTATTAATAGAAATAACTTAATTAGAAATGAGAAATAAGAAAAGAATCAGAAAAAAATGAGACAAAAGAAACAAAAGCTGAAATATGAAGGATTTCAATTGGCGGTCATTCTCGTGATAACGAGAAGCGTCGAGAAACAAATCCCACAAGCTGAAATAGGAAGGATTTTGGTTGGCGGTCATTTCTAATTGCTTCTTTTTGAGTTGTAGGAATTCTGTTCCGCGGCTCCTGCTAAGCTCCCACATCATACATAAGTTTATTTCATGAGGGAAACTAACTCCAGATTGGCCTATCTGATCTTTTCAAGAAAAAGAACTACCTATATCATTTCCAGACACTTGCCAACAATAGCTTGAATTCCTCCACATTCCAAAGGTACAATCTCAATTACTTCCAATTATTCATTAGTTGGTGTCAGCTAGTCTCTTCCCCTCCTTCAAGACAAAACACGGCCCCTATCATCATGCAATGCCATCAAAATCAATGCCTCTAAATTGTTTTAACCACCACCAAAAGAGATGTTCACCTCAATCCATTTTTTTTTGTAGTGAACCAAATCAGAAGCGGTCACCAAAAACTAAAGTCGTATTGATCACATTTTTTAAAGTCGATAGGCCTAAAGGGGGAAACCACTACAACAATGGAGTCGTAGTAACGACCTGATTTCAAATTTTGAAATAGGAGTATTTTAGTTAACATATATAGCTCCATTAATTTTATTTTTAAAAGTGTATTCGAGAAAATATAGATTGAAAGAACCACCTATAACACAATGTTCCTCTAATATAAGTTTTCCAATAAAAAGTGAGATACTAGATGAATGATGATCTTGTTGATCACCTTGTGATAGAAAAATTGTAAATTCACGACAAAAGAAAATTTCATAATAGTCGATGCTCCAAAAACTTATAATTTAATAGTTGATTGTCCATTTCTTAATCTCCCCTGAGCTATCATCTCTACATACATGTAACAGTAAAGTTATCATTTGGAAGAGGAGTCACAATCTAAGGCGACTTACACCAATTAAGAACTTGCTACCTTAGTCCATGGACAAAAGTTAGGAACATATTACGAATGTGAAAGCACAAACAAAAACTAACCCAGAGACTCAAGAAAAGATCGAAGATTTACCTATTAGAGAAGACCCATGAAAAGATCGAAGAAATACCTATTGGAGAAGACCCAAGTCGCACCTTCTGAACTAGTAACCTTTGATGCAAAGTACAAAGATAAGTTGTTGGAAACCTTGAGAGAGCATATTAGCATAGGCACCAAATGAAATTCTAGAAGTTGATGTTGACGTAGCTTATCATTATTTAAAAATGGTTAAAAAGGTCAAACTGATTAAACAGAAAGACCTGAGGTAACCACTTTGGTCGGCCCAAAATGTGAGAAATTATAAAAGTTACTTGATGTAAGTTTTATTAGAAAAGTGCAATCTCTAAACTAAATTTACAACGTAGTAGGGTATCCAAGTCAAATGGAAAGTGCCAAATGTGCATCGACTTCACAAATTTGAATTTCTCCTGCCCTAAACATAGATACCCACTATTGTGAATTGATGCTATCGTCGATTCCACAAAATATTCTTTCTAGATGCTTTATTAGGCTATCATCCAATATAAATGTATTTCAAAAACATTGAAAAATTTTCCTTTATCATTAGTGATTGATTATGCAGCTATAGTTTAATGGCATTTAGTTTAAAAAATGTGAAGGCGATTTACCAAAAGACCATGGACCATATCTTCAATAAATAAAGAGAGAAATAGAAAAGTTTACGTATGTAAAAGCCCACAACATATATTGACAATCTTAATGAATGTTCACCATTCTCGAAATATCTAACATGAAATTGAACTCACTAAATTGTACCTTTGGTGACATCTTGCAGGACTCTAGGTGGAACCAAAAGGCCAATCAAATTAAGATAATTTGTATTTAAATTATTAACTCATAAATTCATATATGATTTCAGCACAAGAATGTCAAATTTAACAATTTATTAAAAAAAAATATTATATATTAGAAGTTAAATTTGATGATAATTTTAAAAATTGAATAAGAGAAAATTACTTAATTTGAGAAAAGAAAAAAAAGAAATAGCTAAACCTAGATAACTATAAGATGTTATGTTAAAGAAAAAAATATTTTAAAATATGAAAGCTGAAAATGAAGCTATCATAATACATTCAATATGGTTCCGTAAGAAGAATAAAACATTTAAATAAGGTTCCGTAAGAAGAATAAAACAAGGAAAATTTTAATATTATCTTGAGCTGGTCAATAATCCAATTTCAAATGATAAACACTAATTATGATTTACATAATTAAGTGCAAAGGATAATTAAACTTGTGTAATTGAATAAATGAAATATTTCATTTTGTAATATAAGTAAATAAAACTAATTGACTGCAATCGTGTACATTTAGAGTTAGGTACTCAATTAAAAAGGAAGTGATAGCGGAAGAAAAAAGATTTGTCGTCAAGAGAATGAGCTGTACTCTCACTACTAGTTTATAATAATACTATTGATTTCCTCCAAACCAAATGCATAAAATAATATAAACACTTGTTCATGTAAATTGATACTGCAACTTACGATTTAACTGCTTCATAAATTTATTGGTAATATTTGAAATATATGCTACAGAGCTTATCTGATGACACCTCTATAACAAAAAAGAGACTTGGATGCCATGAAAACCTCATTGTCCTAGACAACCTTCAAATAAAGGGAAAAAAGAGAAACTATTAGAGATAGATTGGTAAACCAAGCTAGAAACTAACCAACCCGAATTCTATTGCATCCTAATCTGATGAGATCGTTAAAGAGCCTCCCAATCCATCATGGAAACCACTTTCACTTATTTTACCTTAGAGAGACCTGTAACGACTATCTTCGTCTTTCTCCTCCCCACAACAGCCGACTTCTGGCTCCCAACATCATGGCCATAACATTATCATCAGCAATGTCAAAACATATCTTGTCCATGACCCATGGACTACAAAACACCTAGCAACAATGAAAGGAGAGACTTACAATGCGAAAACCTCTACAACCGAAGGGACGAGAACTGTGTAGAACTTACCCTAACATAGATAAAACGACAAACACATCAAAATAATGAATAGAAATGTACGCTAACTTTTCTTAAATACATTTACATACACTTCCCAAAATAATAAATGCAATAAAATTGTACTAATGGCCCTTTGCAGGCCAAATACAAAGCTAAGTCAACGCTAAACGCACTGATTCAAACAAAATGATGAATAAGATATGGACTCAACATGAAAGTGGAAATCAAAATTTCATTCTCTTGTTCATCTCGCATTCTTTTTTCAAAGAGGTAAGAGAATCAGAGAACTAGACGTACACTTGAAAACAGACCATCCCTAAAAAAATAATAAAGGATGCAGGTTCAATGGGACAGACTCAATATTATGTCATCCAACCAGACATTTACAAACTCACCCACCGAGTTTAATGGAGGTACCTTGCTAGTTCGATCAAGAATGCGAGCTCAACTAGACAAGCTCTAGGCTTCAAGCCGCCAACAACAAGGAAAACCGACACGTTCATCCAAAGAGAACATCCACTTAGGCTCCAAATGACTTCAACTTTACATAAACTAATATTCAAAGGCTAACAAGGCCAAGATGGCTGACTACAATCATAAATGCATACGAAGTTATCAAGAAATCAATAAACCTCTTCAGCAATTACCCAAGCTTATATTAAGTTATCAAGTGATCAAATTATCAAGCCTCCTGTATTCCTTAGTCTCTTTTCTATGTATTGCTTATTCCGTAACTTTTCCTGTAGTGTTCAAGATCCTAGATCTTATATCTATAAATAAGAGATCTCATGGAGAACCAAAGGGTTCGGCCCTTTCAATGCATGCCAATTTTTCCTAAAAATATTTACTTAAACTTCTCAAAAATAATAAATGCAAGAAAATAGTACCAATGGCTCTTTGCAGGCCGAATACAAAACTGTTGATGCCAAATGCACCAATTCAAACAAAATGATGAATAAGGTATGGACTCAACGCAAAAGTGGCAATCAAAATCTCATTCTGTTGTTTAGCTTGCAGTTACTTTTCAAAGAGGTAAGAGAATCAGTGAACTAGATGTACACTTTTAAAGCAAACCATCCCTAAATCAAGAATAAAGGATGCAAGTTCATCGGGCCAGACTCAATGCCACGTCACCCAAACAGACTTTTTACAAACTCACCCACAGAGTTTAATGGAGGTACCTTGCTAGTTGGACCCAGAATGAGGCTTCAACTACTCGAGCTCTAGTCTTCAACCTGCCAAAAGTAAGGCAAGCCCACATGCTCATCCAAAGGGAACATCCCACTGAGGCTCCAAATAGACTTCAATTTCACATAAACTAATATACATAGGCCGACAAGACCAAGATGGCTAACAACAATACTAAATGCATACGAAGTTATCAAGAGACCCATCTACCTTTTTAGCGACCACCCAAACTTATATTAGGACAAATAGCCTCTTGTATTCCTTACTCTGTTGTCTATGTATTGCTTATTCTGTAACTTTTCCTGCAGTGATCAAGACCATAGATCTTAAATCTATAAATAAGGGGTCTATTGTGAATTGATGTTTATTCTGTACAGCCATACTCTTCAATTTTGTAAAAGAAAAAAAATTAAATTGAAGAACTACGTCACTTAAATTTGTTAAATTGACACTTAGAAATGGTGAAGTAGCTAACTTTTTATTTGAAGCGCATCAAGGATGATGGTTACTTTAAAATTTTGTGGAATCAAACGAAATACAGACCTGTGGATCTCTTTCAGCCACTTATCAACACATGTCTGGTGAAATTCATGCTGGCATGGTAGTTTCCTGATAAATTCTCCATCTTCATATTCCACAAGGCAGATGTAGCATCTGCCAAATCAGATTAAACAAAATATAAATGCCAATTAGAATGTCTCATTGACAAAAGTACGATCATGCCACATCTTTCTAAAGAAACTTCAAAAGCAAGGCACACTTTAACTTCTGGACAACAGGAAATTTAATAATTTGACTATTAGGACAGATTAGTTAACCTATGTAAAAAATATGACCCGAATTAAAGCTTATTATAAGCCTTTTCAAGACAAATAGAAAAAATTATGAAACAAGAATGTCATGGACAGAGTGAGCCTGTAAAAGATACTCACTGTGGAACCTCCTGATTCAAGTGTGATTTTGATTTCACATAAACTTTCAAGGGAATGTTATCCACAGCCTCTTTCGGTGCAGGAACAGATCCAAGAGAAGAAATGGATTGTCTGGATGAAAGAACAACAGATTGCTGGTGGATTTCATCCAAAACCTACATGTTTGATTTGGCATGAAACAATGACACCCTTTAAGTGTTACAGAGCAAATTTAGTAAATTCGAATATTATATTAGAACTAAACAAGACTACCTGAACTATTTTAAGAAAAAAAATCATTTCCCGTATCTTATTGTAAGTAAAAAAAATGTACATTTTTGAACTTCAAATGTCCAGTAGTATTTTGTATTCTGCCTTCCATATTTACGAAAAGTACTCCAATCATCTTGACATGTAAAGATTTGAATTTCATTAAAATTATGATTTCTTTTTTCATCCCTTGAATTGACTCGACAGAGCCTCTAATTTCTTTCATTGCATTCTATCTTATAATGGTTAACATAATCAACTTCACTAGACTTTATTAGATAAAATTTAAATTTAATTTGATCATTTTTCATTCTTCCTTTCAAATACAAATTCTAATCTTCATGGAATTTGTCACTAAAAAGATCTAAACCTTGATATAATTAAAAATTATTTATATTACTACTGCAATTCATTTGTTTTCTGTATTTTATAATAAAATTCATATAATTCAAGCACAGATCAATGTTTCTGCTTAAGAAACCAGTCCTTAGTACAAAATATGAAACACGTCTTTACCTCAAAAAGTGCCTCAGCTAGCATGACAATTCTTGAGATGCTGGAAGAATTACTTGTGTCATTGTTATGATGGGAAGTCCTGTTAATTGATCTGCACGTGCACTGTCCTGTTCTATGCTGTCCAGATAAAATGCAGGATCTATCATGGCCTGATAGGTTCTCAAACCGGCTCCCCAGCCTCTGAAGAACACGAACCTGCCATTTGAAATCATTTTACAAAAGCCCGTAAAAAATCACTGAAGTAATGTGTGAAGTTAGCTACCTGGGATCTTATTCTCCTTCTTCTCTCCAGAAAAGCTGACCTATGCTCCAACAAATCGTGATTTCCAATGTCTCTAATCCGTGAAACTCCTGACGTATGAAGCTGGCCACTTCCAATAGAACCATCCACATGTGAAGATTGCAGTGCTTCATTTGCCCGAGTAGAACTTGATGTCCTGGCGACAGTTTGCCCATTGAAAACCTGACTGTTGGACCTTATTAGCGACCTCTCTTCTAAAAGCAAAGCCCCAAATAAATCCTCAGACAATGTGCTTCTCCGAAGAACTCTGTCACGGAGCCGTCCAACGCTGCGTGTTCTACTAAATCGCATACTTCCTTCCATAGGCAATGAGGGACCCTGGCGTCTAAAATGGTTCATGATATCAATGGTGTCAGTTTCCTGAAGGTTTTGATGGGAATGTTCTTCTAAACTAGCTTCAACGTGTACATTGCTTCTATCATTATCATGATTATTTTCCAATCTAATATTTTCCCCGCTTCCATTACTATTACCCAAAGAGCCATCATGTCCAGAAGAAACATTATTGTCAGATGTACTGACTTTGCTTGCTCTAAAACCCGTGCTATCTGGAATGAAAGTACAAGGACAATGCAAGCAGCCTGGATGGTTGGAAGATTGATCGATAAAGGAATGATCCTGAGAATTGCTGCATCCTGAATCATTTTGACGCATAAAGCTTTTCAAATCCCTATTTTGTTCGATGTTAGCATTAATCGATGAAGTGCACTGACACACAGCAAATTTTCCACTTGATGCTTGATTTTCTTGGCATGATTTGCTTGCAACTTCTTTACATGTGATTCCATTTGACCTCCTGTAAATTTTTATGGTCTAAGACAAAAATAAAAATATATCATTTAAAGTTCTCTTAGTGGAAGTTTATTAGTAAAAGAAAGTTTTGATGTTTTAGCAAGACTGAATAAATTTCCATCATTCAAAAGTTTCAAAGTTTATATTGCATCTAAAAATTGAGTTCAGCTCAAGTAACATCTGTTATTGTTAAAATAATTGCACAAAAACAATAGCTGAGGACAGAAAGAAAGCTACACAAGACCAAAACTAGAGAAGACGATTTATGTGGTTCAATAAAATTTGCTTGCCTACATATACATACAACAACAACAACAACAACAAAGCCTTAATCCCACTACGTGGGGTCGGCTACATGAATCTTTTTTCTCCATTGCGTCCTATTTAGTGTCATATTTTTATTTAGTTCTAGTAAATTAAGATCATTTTTAATACAATAAGCCCAAGTCTTCCTAGGTCTACCTCTGCCTTTCTTAACACAAGTCGAATTTAAAACATCTACTCTCCTAATCGGATCATCTAATGGTCGACGTTTAATATGACCAAACCATCTAAGGCGACTTTCTCTAATTTTGTCTGTCACAGGAGCTACACCAACCCTATCACGAATAAATTCATTCCGCATTTTGTCTCTAAGTGTAAAGCCGCTCATCCACCTAATCATTCTCATCTCGGCAACACTTAACTTATTATTATGCTTCTCTTTTAAAGGCCAACATTCAGCGCCATAGAGCATTGCAGGTCTCACCACCATCTTATAAAATTTTCCTTTCAGTCTTAGCGGTACTTTTCTATCACACAAAAGGCCCGAAGCATTCCTCCACTTCAACCAACCAACTTGAATTCTACTATTAACATCCCCATCTATATCACCATCGCTTTGGACAACAGACCCAAGATATCTAAATCGTTCACACCTTTTAATAATTTGATCACCCAAAGTCACACTTCTGTCACTAGAGCTATTACTACTAAAATTACATTCCATGTATTCAGTTTTAGTTCTACTTAAACGAAGGCCTTTAGACTCCAATGTAGACCTCCATAATTCAAGTTTTTCCTGGGCTTTTTCTCTCGTTTTATCCACGAGAAGAATATCATCAGCAAAAAGCATACACCAAGGTACATCCTCTTGTAGATGTCCAGTAAGACCATCCATAATTAAAGCAAAAAGATATGGGCTTAAAGTCGATCCCTGATGTAAACCAACAGAAATAGGAAAATATTTTGTCAATCCTCCTTCAGTTTGAACACAAGTAACAGCTCTAGTATACATATCTTTAATGACTTGAATATAAGTCATATCAACACATTTCTTCTCGAGAACTTTCCAAAGGATATCTCTTGGAACCTTATCGTAAGCTTTTTCTAAATCAATAAAAATCAAATGTAGATTCTCCTTATTATCTCTGAACTTCTCCATCAAACCTCTCAATAAATGTATAGCTTCCATAGTAGACCTGCCCGGCATAAATCCAAATTGATTATGAGAAATTTTTGTGATGCGTCTTAACCTATGTTCAATCACCCTCTCCAATAATTTTAAAGTATGACACATCAAATTAATTCCTATATAATTTGCACACTCTTGTGCATCCCCTTTATTCTTAAAAATGGGATCAAAATACTCTTCGTCTACTCCTTAGGTATCTTTTTAGTTTTTAAAATAATATTAAAGAGTTTAGTAAGCCAAGAAACTCCCAAATCTCCCAAATATTTCCACACTTCAATTGGGATATCATCAGGACCTACAGACTTTCCACCCACTATGAGTTCTACGCAAGTGCACGTATCGCTTCAAGTAATATAGGGCTTTCCTTAAAACCCTTAGTATTGATCCCACAAAGAAGCGAGGTAAGAGGTCCTTAGTCAAATTCTAGTCTACTACTATTAGTCCTTAGTTTGGAAGATTGATTTAAGTGGTTTTTTCTAACACTTAAATGTAAGTCTTATGTTTAAAACAACTAATAACTATTCCTAAATGAAAATATTAATTCTAAAGATAACCCTTTTTTGATGAATTGATTTGGAGAATTTTGAGATGTTAAAAACTGTTATTCATATGTAGTGAATTGGATAACGTAAATGAATGAGATACATTAAATATTATATGTGTCAAATATGAGCAATTTTAATTATGTACCCTCAATCAAGTGTTATAGAGAATCGTTGGCTAATCTTAGGTTTAGCCTCTAAATCTGTGGCTAAACTGGGAGGATACTGACTCTCACTCCATATCTCCTACTACCCTTCCCCAAAAGGTTAACTTTCGTTTTAGTTCTCAAAAACTAAGACTAAATTGGGGATTTTAGTCTGTCACCCTAGAATCTTCAATTATTTGCCTAATAATACATATATATATATATCCCTATTTATTTGCACTCAACCCCCATGAACTTCACCATCCAAGGAATTTGAATGTGGTTTTGTTGAGAATTACACCGTCTTCTCGGGTCTTAATGTAATTACAATGAATTTTAACACTACAACAGACCCTTATTGTAATGAAAAGGAAGTGCAAGTAAAAACCATCACATTTATAATCAAAACTTCTTCTAGCATGCATCCCAATATCTTAAACACGAATCATACTCATTATAATAGATAAGTAAAATGAAAACAATGGTATAATCTTCTCATGCCATTATTTCGTAATAAAAAGAAAGAGTAAGAACGATACATCACAAAACATGAAAAAAATACAACAGAAAACAGCTTTTCATCAAAGCAAATCTACTAGATAAGTGTTTACAAAATCATAAGATAATGAAGAACATAATACTGAGGTTTTTCCCCTTGAAAGAAAGATATAAAATCTCTCCCACAAAATTTCCCGTTGATCCATGCAATTCTAGTACATCTCCTTACAGATTCTCTCATAATCTCCTCTCCAATCTCCCTAAAAATATAAAAATCTACATTTCTACTCATATTCTAAGATGTATATTTAGACTCTGTATCTAAACCTACTTGAGGAGCATAAACACTTATAATATTAAAAATCTTAGTATCAATGATAATCTTAAGGGCTATAATTCTATCACCAACTCTATTAATTTTTACAACATTATCTTTTAAACTCTTATCTATAATTACACCTACACCATTTCTAGTGCGACTCTTACCAGAATACCAAAGTTTAAAACATAAATTATCAATCTCCTTAGTCCTTTCTCCAACCCACTTAGTTTCTTAAATACATAAGATATTAATTTTCCTATGAATCATAATATCAACTAATTCCATTAATTTACCATTGAGAGTGCCTATATTCCAAGATCATATCCTAATATTAGTTTCATTAGTTTTATGGACTAACTTCTTTACTCGTATTCGCCCGTAATGTGGAAACTCTTGCTTATTTAACACCACACCCGGGCGCCGGTGTAGTGACCCTTGCACACTTTTCACTGTATTCAGGCTATACAGTGCGTCGCTTCCAGGAGACGCCCTAGCACTTACACAATGATCAAAAGGATTCATGTCATGATTTTTTTGACAAGTTTTACGCTGGCTGTCGACTACCTAACGCAACCCTCCATTTTTCTCATCCGGGCTTGGGACCGGCAACGGCAGTGTTCAACAACCCTTTATGTTAAAGAAGAATAATAAAGCACTGAGCAACAAATTAAGAGACATGTAGAAGATAGCAAAAAATTTTGAGAAACAATTTTTGTTCACATCACAAGGATTTTCAGGCACAACCAAGCTTGACTTTAGCTTGGTCACACGCGTTCCACACCACCACATTTACTGCACCAAAACAAGTTACTACGGCTAAAAGTGAAAGAACAAACAATCTATCTCCCTCATTCTCTCTAGTTTTTTTTTTACTCTTTTCCTCGATGTTTTTCTTCAAGACCAACCAACCATCATCTTTCTATTCAAAGAAGAAGAATGTCAAGGTCTTATTATCTCCATGCAACATTTAAGAAAGAATATCTAGTTGGAAAATGTTTATAAATCTTTATAAACTGAGAAAGAAAACATCCTTTTGGAATCAACTGCCGACATTATTAAATCCATAGAATATCTAAAGATATTGTCTTCCAAGTTTTATGGCAGAATAAAACAACGTTTGCTGAAGTTTGTCGAGACATGTCTCTTAGAGGCAAAATTCAATCATTTGAAAATTTGTACGTGCTTGTGATTAATAAGAAATCCTCTGAAATCTCCATTGAAGAAGATGAGAACAGTAACATACCTTAAGGTCAGGCTTTGAAAATTTGTACGAGCTTGTTGTTTTGTACCTTTTCCTTTATTCTTTTTCAAGCAAGCACTTGAAAAATTTTTCATCAAAGGATGATTTTCTTGCCACTGTTTTTTCTTTTACCTCGATGTTTTAAATTTTTATTGAACACTTGTGTTGTATATTGTAAGAGAATAATTGTGCCTTTTCAGAGCTATTGAGCCGGGTGAAAATAAACGACTCATTTAAGGATGTAAGATGATTAATGATTATGCTAAATATATAAAATTTGTCTAGTAGATTATTGAGAAAAGTCCAAGGTAATGTAAGAGAAAATTTTTATGCACCCTTATGTCTTAACATTTAATTTTATAGTCGCCCGGGACGAGCTTTAACTTTGGCCAACACCACTTATCACTTTATTAGTTGAAGGACTGCATACGCTCGCATGTGCCAGATCTTGCAATTTGTAACTTGTAAGATTAAAGACATCTAAAATGCACAAGATATTATTTACATCTCTTTACTATTTCATGAAGCTCGTGTTTAACTAAGTAAAAACAACAAGGTCTGTTAAGTGCATATTATGAGTCTACTCTATGGTCTTAACTTCCCTATGGAACAGAATCTCATGACTTTTAAACATGAGCCTAACTCAAGATCACTCTGATCTGAAGCTTAATTTAGTCCATCTTTCATTTAATTAACCAAATCTCATTTATGAAATATTGTTTTCTCTAACGTTGGCCTAATTTGCTAAATATAAAATCTTTATCTTGGAGTTACCTTCAAGTTGAAGGCTGATTCATAAATTTTAGACCAAAATTCTTTAAAATTTTTCATTTTTCTCCTTTTTTAGCAAGAAAAGCCTTTTCCAAGATCGTTCCAAAGAACCGAGTTCACCAAGTTTTCAAGTCATTCCCAAGGTGTAATTTCGCCAAACTCAACTTGAGGTGCAAGTTAATTACCCAAGCTCACTTTAAGGGATAAATTTCCCGAGCACTTCAAAAATGAAGATTTTTAATGATGTACTCAAGATTGTTAAGTTCAACTTAAGGGAAATGTTGAAAACATTAGAACATATTTTTAAAGTAAAGTAACTAAGATGTAGTTTTTCTGCAAAAAGTGCATAAAGAAGAATGGCATAACTCATTATTTTTAAAATTTCACCTTTTGTAGCTTGTTTTTATAATAAAAAAATATTGGATAATTTTCACTGCTTTCTAGAATAAGTTTTAAAATTGTAAGCAACTAGGCGACTTTCTCTTTGATTATACATAGTCATTCTGAAGTTAAACCTAGTTTCACAAGTACTAATCGCCAAGCTACCACATCAACTTTTCTCAAGAAAAGATTTCTAGCATAAATTATTTTTTATTCAACTTCTTATTCTATTAAAGGCTGAATATTCAATTACAAAAAAACAAAAAAAATAAAGAAAGTTTGAATATTCAGTTATTTCAGTAAATTCAAACAAAATGGTAATCCTTCTTCATTTAAGCTTTTCCCATCATTGTACTCTCCTTAGAAATTGACGACTATTATCAACTTTTTTTATAAGTTTACACTCAATATATAGCAAAACCTACATTTCAAATGATAAAAGCAAATGGTGCTTGTCTTAATCACCAAATGTGGTGTGATTCTTAAAGCTCACAATACTCGGGAAAAAATTTCCGCCGACTATCCTTTTGCACCTTTAATGCTTTCTCCAAGGAGATTTTAAATAAAGAGTGTCTCCCACTTATGACCGAGACATGGAAACGAGCGGTAGCTCTCGTGGTCGTGTGAAGACCGAACCAAGCGGCCTTCATTTCCTCTCCAAGTTTAGCAAGTTGCATCCTCTCCTTTCATTCCTTTATAGTAATTTCCTATACATATGCTGTATTAGAGTTTATGGCCCGTTTGGGGGCAACGCTTTTTGCGTGTCTCGTTTTGAAAACGTGAATTTGGTCGTTTGGAAACAGCGGGGTGGCAGCGTTCTTAAAAAATTTATGTAAAACGTGGCAACGGTTTAGCCTGCATTTCTTCGTGTATATTTTACCCTACGGCCCCAGGGTCCCTCTCTCATGTTTCTTCTACCTCTCTCAACCCCATTGATCCCTCTCTCATATTTCTTCTACCCTAGTTACCTCTCTCCCTCGGATCTGTGGATCCGGTGGCTAGGCGTTGTTTCTGCTTGTCTCTTGTTGGTTGCAAGTAATTGTTCTGGGGACCTATACATACTTCTCCCTCTCCTCGCTTGTCTTTTTGCTCGATTTGGTGATTTTGTGCACTATGTGCTCTATGTGGTGGTTCCTTTCTTCTGCTAGTGGTTATTGTGATGAGCTTTTTATTCTTACTTTCCTTGTCCCTTCTCTTCTTCGGCTCGATTTGGTGGTTGTGCACGTTATGAGCTCTCTGAGGCAGTCCCTCTTCTACCTTTTCCCTCTGTTCCGATAATTTTTACCTTAGCTATTCAGTGGCTTTATGATTATTCAAATGCTACTGTGCTTTGCAATTTCAGTTGATTTTGGTTTATGATTTTGATGCTTTGTCCTTTGCAATTTCATTTGGGTTTTGGTCTGTTCGGTTTGTGGATTTGCTATGTTGGTTTTGACATGGCTCTACTCGGTATGGTTTTCAAATTTGAGTGGGAATTTGAGAAATGCATACAAGTTGGTGTTGGATTTTGGAATAGCAATGTTTCGGCTCCCGTGTATTTTATGAATATGAAATGGGATTTTATTAAGAATATTGAGTGCGTATTTTAGAATTTGAGAAATGGATGAAATAGGATGCTAAAAATCTAGAATGGGGCTTTATCTTCCTTTACCTTTGAAGTTTATGTGAGAGTTTGGTAAATTGCTAAAATAAGTTGCTTAAGTGCTGTTAGAATTGTTTCGAGTGTCCTGTATGTGATCTATTCGGTTTTTGGTTTTGAGATGTTCATTTTGTTTTTTTTAGATAATTACATGCCTAGCACCCTAAGTAGTGCATCTCGATATGGTATTTGTTCTGTATGATTTGTGGTTTGCACTTTATTCTTTGTTTTAGGATAATTACATACATAGCTCTCGAAACAGTGTTTCATGGTGGCTTTGTTCTGTTTTGTTGTGCTAGATTTGTTAAAGAAAATATGGGTAAGGATTTTATCATTAATTTTGATATTTTAATGGGAATTTGAAAATTTTGGTGCTAGATTTGTTAATAGCAATAGCTCGGGTATTGTGTATATTCTGAATATGGGTTGAGATTTTATCATGAATTTGGATATTTGAGTGAGAATTTGAAAAATGGATAAAAAGATGGTGTTGGATTTTGGATGTTTTCGATGTTGTGTATGTTTTAAATATAGATTGAGATTTTATCATTGATTTTCTCATAGCAGTAAGAAAAAGAGTGTTGCACTTGTTAATAACAATGTTTCAGGTACTGTGTATGTTTTGATAAAAGTCATATAGTAGATGTTAATAGCATATGAAAGACTTGGATGTATGATCCCATGCTCTTTGATATCTTAAGGTTGCTTTGGCCTTCTTTTGCGGCTCCCCCTATCTATGTGGTGGTGTTTGGTGTATGGTTGGTGTGTTGAGGTAGTGGTATCTGTGTGGATATGCAGCTGTGTGGTAGTGGAGGTGGTGGTTAGTGTGTGTTGTGTTGGCGTGGAGGTGTTGGTGTGTGGAGGTGGTGGTGCGGTGGATGTGTTGGCATCTTGATATGTCAGTGTGTGGAGGTGTTGCCGTGGAGGTGGTGTCTGATGGAGGCGTTGGTGTTTGTGTGTTGGTGTGTGGTGTATGGTGGTGTTGGTGTGTGGCTGTAGAGGTGGTGGTCAGTGTGTGGTCCTGTTTGTATGGAGATGGTGTTGGTGGTGTGGTGGATGTGTTGGTGACTTGATGTGTCGGTGAGTGGATGTGTTGGTGTGGAGGTGGTGGTGATGATATTATGGCATTCCGAGTTTTTTTATTTGCGATATTGTGATATTTCTATTTATGTTAATTAATTTTTTTTCATGGTAATAATACAAGGTTAACACAAAAGAGACTGATTCATCTGTAATATGGGATAAAGAGACAAAATTAATATTTTGAGAACTTTGCCTCAAGAAGGTTGATCTGAAAAATAGGTCAACAACCTATTTCAATAAGGAAGGTTGGCAAAATAATTTTAGAAAATTCAAAGAAAGTATAGACAAAGAGGAAGATATGATGGAGTTAAAAAACAAGTGAGATTAACTAAGGATTAGAAAATTTAAAAAGAATTGAAGCAAAGATCAACGGACTTGGGGTGAAATCCGATAAAGCAAACAATTGATGTTTTTGAGGAGTGGTTGGTAGAGAAACTTGCGTTGAGCATTTTAAAATATCCTCTATTTTGGTCAATTTTTAATTTGTTTTGAAATTCAACTATATATTATATAAATTTGTAGAAGGTGTGTGCTGCAAAAAAAAAATTAAATATAGTGAAATCAATCCTGAGTTAAAGAAGAAGTTGGATCATATGTTTGAGGGTGTCGTGGCAACGAGCATCAATGCATGTAACCCCAATGAGACGGGTTTGGTGGCATCCCCGAAAATTTGGAAGCTGACAAAATGATTAACAACCTGAACCTCATGAACTTATGTCCACGAGCTGCTCCAAGCGTCCCCAGGTTGAAAAAGAAAAAAAAAACAGATTTGCTTTCCTTAAAAACCAAATATCACAGTTGGCGGCTTCATGCACTGATGACTCCAGCACATCTCAAGCAACGTATGTGTAGTAGGTTGTGCAAATTCTAGATACAACTCCAAAAATTTCTGAGGACATGTATTTGTTTTTTATGAAGTTGCTGGGAGATTTAACCTGAATAGAGTTTTCATCGTGATGTCCACTAATCGTAGGGTGTCTTACCTACGATATTTTCATGGAAGTAAGAACATTTGAGAGACATTTTTCTAATTAAATTCCCATTGGACATTCTATTTGTTTATAATTTTTAATTGTGTTTTTGATATTTAAACTGCTTTGGACATGTCGCTTCAATTGAGAGTTTTCATTCCTCATTATGTTTTCTATTTACATATGTAACATTATTTATTTATGTTTTGTTTGTAACCTTATATGATTGTTGTTAATTCATTTATGCTTATGTGTTAGCGACTTCGATATCGAAATACATGGATGCAACTAGAAAATAGCGCAGAAGAAGTTGCAGTCGTCGTATGCTTGATGTACGAATATTATAACTCGTACACAGAGCACTCCTTTTGCATGACATCCTCATATGCTCACGATAAATGGGTTTGGGAGTTGATTGCGGGCCACTCAATGAGATATATCAATATGTTCCACATGATACAGGTTGTACTCACCGATCTCTTAGAGAAACTATATAGAAATCATGGACTTCGTGACTCAACCAGACTAACTTCACAAGAGGTGTTGGAATCACCCTTTACATATTATCGCAGAATGACTCGATGTGAGGATCTATGGAGCTGAATGCACTAGTAAGATTTTCTTCACAAGTAATTAAACTAATAGATCCTACATTTGAATGGACCCCACGGAGATTTCACACGATGCACGGTCTCTTATTTATTATAATCAATTTTCAAATAAATATCACAATTACCTAACTCTTTGTTATCTTTCTAGAACTGTATTTGAGCAATCGATAGAACACGCGATACAAATGTTTCAAATAATGAGATTGCATTCATCGACCGTTGTTGATCCCCGACGTATAATGTCATGACGGTATGCGACTTCAACATGAGCTTCACTTTTGTCATAGTCAATTGAGAGAGAAGTGCACATGGCAGTCGAATTTTCAAAAATTCAACACGGAATAACAAATACAACTTTTCAAATCCACCCACAAGTTCGCTTGAGACCGAACTTCTCTCCTAACTCTTTTTTCGTTCAATATTAATCAGTCAATTCATATCAAGTAAATACTATTTAGTTGATGTTGGATATTCATTGCAACGAGAGTTTCTAAAGCTCTATCCTGATACAAGAAACCACATATCTGACTTTGAGCAAGTCAACAATATCACGCGGGGGGCAGGATAAAAATATTCAATAAGACATTCCTCATTATGCCGTTGAGAGTACTTTTGATGTTTGGAAGAACAAATGAGTTATATTTTGCGACATGTCATTTTACTCGCTTCCCAAACAGATGCAAATGGTGATTATCATAATAACTCTCCACAATTATATTTGGTGGTATCACTCCAAATGAAGCATATGAGTACTGACTTGAATAGTCTTTCTCACAGGACGGAAATGATGTTCCTAAGACCTGTACTAAAGACGGAAAAGGTGTAGGCAAGATGACAGAGTTAAGGAAAGGAATTGCGGACGCGATAGTTGGAGAGTCATTGGAGTTTTTATCATATTATTAGTTGTAATAGTTGTTGAAGAGATTCACTATTTATTATATAAGTATTTTATACAGTTCAAGCTTATTTTTGTTTCTTATGTATATGATATTGATTTTGGTTATTTACATTGTTTATAATGTTTTTTTTTTCTTTTTTGCATTTCTTTTATTTTTCTTTTGAAAGATTTTGGAGTTCTATGATAAGACGTTTGACATTATAGTTTTTCTTGATGACATGTTTATCGTTATTAGTTAGTGTCAAATATGAAATCCTAATGAATGCAACCATGTTCCTCTATTTTTTCAGTGGTACAATTTTGAGGTTCTTTTAGATGGTCTCTTTTGGTGAGATGTATATGCGACACACACGAGCTTGATATTACGTAGGTTAAATGCAACCAAGAACTCTTTTGTTATAAGATTTGTTGTCTTGTTGTAGTGATAGATTCGTTAGTTTATACACTGAGTTATCTTATATTTCACAGCTGCATAAAAGTATAATTAATTACTTCTATTATTAATTTTTACTTATTTGACAATGCTAGAGTCACCCCTTGAAGGTATCAGTTGGGGAATAGTAGGGTGCCCGTGCACGTATATGGAATAGAACATTGCTATTGTTGTCCTTATTAACACAATTTTTAACGGTACTTCAGTGACGATTGTATAGATATGACATGATAATGGCATACTATCAATGTAGTAAGACTATTTGATTAGCATCAAATATTTATATTGATTTATTAAAAAAATTTAACTAGCATGCATATTGCTTTCTCCTCTATTGTATTACGGTGGTTTATGAGTATGGATATTCACCGTCTCATTTAGCTCAAAATTATTTTAAACTAATTTTTTAAGTTTAATTAGTTGATTAAAAAATGAGTAAAAAAATGAAAAACGTTTATAGAAGACGTAGACAACCAGTAAAAAGGTAAATTTAAATATACTGCTTTAATTAAATTGATTAGTTGCTCTTTCATCTGTTAATAGCAAGTTTTAGAATGTGAATATCGAAATTTTTATTCTTGTCGTCCAACTGTTTGTTCCTGTCTTGGTTAATTCCAAGCACCGGGCCGGGTCGTGACAATTTGGATGTCTCTATAGTCCCCACTTGTTACCCCCACAACGGACAACACTTCTCTTGTTGTCCCTTTGTCCGCATCCTTTCTCCTTCATTGCCCCTCACTGCCTTAGCCAACTGCCTCGTTGTCAACTCAATTCCAACCCTTCCTTTTGTTGTCCCAGCCCCGCCCCGACCACCTAACCAACCTCTACCACCACAAGATCGAGTCCTAATATGAGCTTATGTTGTGTTTGTTGTAGTTTCTCTTTCAAGTGTGTTTGACTATAACTGTCTATTTTCTTTCAGTAAAGATATTTATTTTTCTTATTATGCTTTGGGTCAACTCGGGTATCATTTAGTATTAAAGCTAGCCTAACACAAATCCTACATAAGGTTCCTAGCATCTGTCATACTCAAACCTATGTCCACCCTCCAATTTTTTTCCCTAACCTACATCACAATTAAACACCTTCCACCTACCCAAACCCTATTCATGCCTCCAAGGAGATAAGTAACAGAAGCCGATTAGGAGATCATTAAGGAATACAGTGACAACTCCATCGAGTGATGAAATTTAAGAAAGAAGAGCATTCAATGGGGTCACATAAATTCCATTTGATCCCTAAAATAAAGAATCACTATCCCGAAAATTTGACATGAGATATTAGAGAAGCCAAAATTATGAAGTAAATGTGAATGTCATATTTCGATAGTCGCATGCATCTGGACGAGGTCATCTAGGGGTTGGGCCTTGGAATGTGTTTTTAGGTCAGTTTGGGGGCGGCGGTGCGATTCGAGTGTCATGTAGAACCGCAATTTTTCCCGTTTAACAAAACTTTGTTTTGTTTGTGTTCTCAAAAAAATAGCAGTTGAAATCTATGTTTTCCCATCAGACCTAACTGCCTACAGTGGCTCTAGAAAGTTCCGATCTTACTTTTTCAAAAAAAAAAATTATAATAGTCGCCGCAGCTTTTTTAACAGCTGTTTCTTTTTCAGCAGCTTCATAGCTGCTTCTTCGAACACCTACATTTGCCCCAAACAGACCCTTTGAGTGTCACGACCTATCACCTGACCAAATAGTGAAACTAGTTGTCAACAAGCTAAGGAAGGGTGCATCTCAGTTGTGGGCAAACTTAAAGGTTTTTTTACAATGAGAAGAGAAGAATAAAATTACTGCTTGGTCCAAGATGCGGCGTTATTTCCTACCAGCTTATTACAGACCGGATGTTCAGACCTCAAATTCAAAAGTGGAGGGACCACATCATCAAGTGACCACCACATCTTAAAAGCACAGCTCAAACCCAAGATTGTATAGCCAGAGTACAGCCAGAAGAAAAACCAAGTTAACCCTGCCCGAGGAGACACTTATTCAAAGTCGAGAATAGAGGGAACAAATCCGCATTCCTGGATCTGTCCAAGTCAGGAGGTATTACAAGTGTCACGAATTTATGCATATTAAATCAATTTGAATAATCAGAATAATGATTTCTTTCACTGATAGGAGAGTACTTGAATCAATATGCAGTGATCCAGAAGAGGATGAAGACTTCAGAAAGGATTCTTAACTTCTAGCAGACAAGAAAAGAAAAGGCAGTGATTCCAACCGACTCAGAAGAGAGACTCAAACTAAATTAACCTTGATGGTGCAGGAAAGTAATGAGTTTGAGGTAATGTGCATTCATTCAAAGTATGAGGTTGCGGTGCCTCGAACTACATTTTGCAAACATTCGGAGGAGCATCAACAAAACTAGGATTGGAAGTCTAAAAGAGCTGTGAGTTTGAGGGGTCAATACTAAACACAGTGCAACATCAGATATAGCCTATTTCCTAAGTTGCCCCTACTGAGAGAGGTCCAGTATATTAGAATGAGAAGCTTGAGAAGCCCTTGAGCTACTGCTGAAAGATCATATGAAGTTATTTGTGTAATACAGTCAATTCAGCAGTGTACCCACCAACAAATGATCAGACAAATAGAATGACCCGCATTGTTGGAAGTTGCTTAGCAATAAAGAACATACTATAGTGGGATCTATGTCCTTTCAAAGAAAAAAGATGCCTCTCTTGAGTGATTGCTAATAAGAGTTGCTCAGTCTACCATATATTTCATCTTAGAGTTGAATCCTCATTACGTACTTGTTTACCATATACACTCGAACGAGTATGAGAAGTGGAAGAAACCAATTGCAAGTTTGATAACGCCAAGCTTGGTTCGTAAGCATACCCATCCACATGCAGCTCCAGCTCAAGTTTGTCAAGAAAGATTGAATACTCACACTACCAAAATATAATTTGGAACGGTAATGCCTACAGGCTTGACATACCGGGAGATTGCTAAATTTCTACTACTTGCAACATGCTTGATCCAACTCCATACTACGAAGAGATAGAGGATTCGACAAATGAAGTTGAAGCTACCCCAACCTCGGGAGATTGATATAGAAGTTTCTCCCATTTATGATTAGGATGCAAGAGTGTGAAGACCCAAGTAAGCGTCCTTTTTCGTTTCCTTTCCAATTTTAGTGAGTTTCATCTTTTCCTTTCATTCCTTTCTAATCTATATAAATGTGTTATATTAGGGTTAAAAGAAGAGTACTTTTGGCGTGAGTTTATTTAGAACAGCCAGTGGCATCCGTTTTCTCCCTTCAAGATTTATATCAAGGGACTGGATGATGCTCTGGTTGTATCTCTCACCCGATGTGGTGATTATATTCCCAATTCCCCTTCTGCAACCTCCCACATCGCCCCCGACCACCCCTTCCTTGTTGCAGCCGTCCAAAACAAGCATCATTTGGCTATTTTTTGCAATTTGTGCATTACAACCTTCCTTCTCCACCTCACTAGCATCCTGCATAGTCGCCTCCATCCTTCCCCAACCTTACCGCATCACTCCAGATCTCTAACCCTCGCTTCCATCCGAAAAACAGCAAACATGTTAATTTCGTGTTGTCTGACCATCATTCCATCTCATCTCCTCCTGATAGCCTATCCAGTTGTCCCTGCAGTCCCATATCAGATAGCATTCCTCTTATTGTCTCATAGTCTGCAACCCTCCTCCATCACCATCCTTTGTTGTACCAGCCCTCTGCTTCGCTGCCAACGCAATTCCAACCCCTCCTGCTATCCCAACAACCAAAATCCATTTCAGCCACCTACCTCAGCTCCCCGACCACCTAGCCAACCTCCACGACCCCGACATCAAGCCCAAGTGTGAGTTATTATCATGCTTGTTGTAATTTTCCTTTCAAGTGTATCTAATTATAACCATCTATTTACTTTTAGTAAAAATATTTGATTTTTCAAGTATGATTTGGGTTAGTTCCGATATCAATTTGTTTGTTGGTTTTACCTCTCCATTGATTTTAAGAGGTTTGCATATTCAAATTTGAGTCGATTTTCATGAATTTAACTAAATATTTAATTTTCATATATGAGAAGTAGAATTTGTTATTAGTAATTATTCTCATTGGTAAACCACATTGACCAATTATGTTAGTCCAAAAAAAACAGTGAACTCCACAATTTTTTTGTTCATTGCCTCAATCCACTTTGTAAAATAATCAATCATCAACAATATAAATCTTCTTTGATAACATGTTAGGAGAAATTCTAATAAGTTCATCCACCGAACAGCAAATAGCCATGAACTGAAATCGATGGCTATTGATGAGAAGATTGCAGTTATAATTGAGAAAAATTATTACATTGAATGCATCATTTGAAAAATCTCTTGCATCCCTTCCTAAAATTAGCCAAAAATATCTGTCAAAAAAATCTATTTCTTAAAATCATTTAACCTGAAGGACTTCCACATTCTCCTAGATAAAATTTCATCAAATTTTTTTTCAATTTCATTGTGCCAGACACAACTAATATTAGCAAAAAGTAACAGATTTTTTAAAGAACTCATTATCAAGAATA
This sequence comes from Phalaenopsis equestris, assembly GCF_001263595.1. Lineage (NCBI taxonomy): Eukaryota > Viridiplantae > Streptophyta > Magnoliopsida > Asparagales > Orchidaceae > Phalaenopsis > Phalaenopsis equestris. The sequence goes on from NW_018165484.1 coordinate 246,094, forward strand.
AGTGCTACATAGATTTTATTTTGAAATTCATTGAACAACAAATAGTAGAACTTTTTCCAGTTTCAAATATTCAATAATAAAGAGATCAACTCAACTTGTGCGACTTCTGCCTTGATTTCTAATGTTTATGATTCTTCAGTATTGAGAAGATACTTTTGAAGCAACCATATAGAATTCACTTGGGGAGTAAATTGTCAAGTTGATTTTTTCCTGAGCATTTGCTCTATTTAAAAAGAAAATCAAATTTAATGTGGATTTAAATTTTATCCTTACACAGACCATATTTGCACAAGTTATTATCTTACCGTTCATACAGTCCATTCAACTAATTCCTGATAAGCTGAGAGCACAAGAAAATGATTCCATGATCCACTCCAAGCACAAGTGTAAAACATAGTTCTGCAATTAATGTTACTACTTAACTTGAATGTTTATAATTTAAACAAAAATTTTTATTGTAAGCAAGCAAAATTCCTATTGGGGTCCCGATTAAGGCTCTGTTTGGCGTAGCGGATCACCTGCGTTTGCGTTTTCAAAACGCCTAATTGCCGTTTGTTTTCTTCATCTTGGATGTTTTGCGATAAGATATTTTTTTTTTTGTATTAAACACTGGCCGCGTGTTCGACCCCGCGACCCGAGTTTGGAAGAAATTTCTTACCTCTCTACCCTCCCGTCACGCTTGCCCTTGTCCCCTACCCTAAGCCTCGTCGTTCTACACTTCTTCTTATAGACTTCTAACAGCTTCCAATCCCACACCGGCGGTAGTTCTTGGAAGCATTCACGACCGCCGCTAGGAAATCTCCGGAGACGCTTCCGGCTTGTAATCTCAGGTAGGCGATACTTTTCCAAAGCATTTTCGCTCACTGCTAGGTAATCTCCTAACCCCTGTTCCGACCCAATGTTTCAAAGTCATAGATTTTGAAATGTCGCAACAGTTCCTGGTGCTTTATTTTCCAATTGAAAGCTTTCCATCCCAATGTTTCAAGTGAGTAGATTTTAAAATCCCGCAACAGTTGCTGGTGCCTTCTCTCCAATTCAAAGCTTTGCACTCCAATGTTTTAAGGAAATATATTTTTAAATCCCGCCACAGTTTCTGGTGCCTTGTTTCCAATTCAACACTTATAATCCCAGTGTTTCAAGGGAAAAAGATTTTGTTATCTCGTAACAGTTGGAGGCAGAGAAATTCATGCAAAGTAGATTTGAAAATCATTAATTAACTATTCTGTAGTTAAAATACAAGAAACTTTTAACCTTTCTATACTAATAAAAAAAATATAATTTATCTTGAAAAATGAAATGATGCACTTGAAGAAAATCATTAAAAAAAAGTTTGTGGCAAATTTGTTTGAGTATTGATTAGAGGTTGGCTGACATATTTGTAATAAGCTTTGAAATTAAATATTTTTTTTACTCTGGCCTTCACTAGTAAAAGTAAAAACTTATTTTGTAGCAATTTCAGAGCTTTCAACAAAAAGATGGCTTACTAGGCATAGTTTTAGAATAAATTTGAGTTAAGATATTGTTTTATCATGTCGTTCTATTTTCCTTATCTACTTTAATGCAGCATCTATGCAAATGGAACTCATTGACAATGCAGGTGCTTTTGGAAAATGTGTTTTACTGCATTTGTTCATGGAAAGTCATTTTAGGTATTGTACTTCCCCAAAACATGTCATGATCATTGAAATGGAGTTGTAAACCAATAATATGAATTGTCTCATTTTGAACTGATTATTTTGATCAATTTCAATGTTGCATTTTAAGTGCAGGATATATTTAGTTATTTAAAGTTATAATGCATGTCTCATTCTGATCGATTTTCAGGGCCTATATTTTCTACACATGTTGATGCTAAAATCTCTCATCGTTGACATTAGCAGAAAAAGGAAAAGAATATGCTCAGAATCAAATTATTAGAGCTGAGGCGAATGATTAGATTGTACTTTATGTAGTATCTCTATAATTGGCATGAGCAGGGAAATCTTTACCATGCTTTTTTATCTTTTTTTCCTCCCACTACTGACTTTTTCCCCTATCATCCTTCCTTGATTTCTCACTCTATTTTTAGTGTTATGTGTTTTTATTTATTTTATTTTTTTTGACATTCAAGTTCGCTTCCTTTTTTACATCCTCAATTTTTTTATTGAATTTGTTACATGCATTATATTTGTTAATCAGCCTAGGTGTCATTTTATTTGTTGTGTTCTTTCATGGAGGAGTAATCCATCTCCACATGCAGCTTCTTTTTTTTACTTATTAAAATTGATTACATAGTTCTTTGATTGAGAGAGTTTTTGAAGTGTATATCTATTTTTGTACTGTTATGAAGTAATTTTTTGCTTCTAAATTATCAAATATATAACTATGACAATTATGTTGCAAACAACACTACTACATAGAGAGAGAATGATTATTTATCAAGGAATAGTTACAAATTAGTTATTTTCCAAATGCACAAACCAAACAGCTAACCAGCTTTTCCGGATCAGCCGCTAATCAACACTTTATCTGAATCAGCTACTTATCCGCAGATTATTGATAAGCTGCAGTTGCTCCAAACATACCCTAATATTCAAACTTAAACTCCTTGGCTTCCACAGGCACCATCACTATAGAGGGTCCAGAGCAGGCCATCCTTCATTGTAACTTCTTTTAAGGATCAGGTAAAGTCTATCAAAAACATTAACATATGTAATTTAATAGCAGTCGTTCGCATATTGAAAATTTGGAATCATTTTAATAATCTTCTTGAGTGAAGTTATGATAAAATCATTTTCAACAACTGATTAGTGATGATTTAATATTAATTTGCTTTAAAATATAATCAAAATAGCTTGACAATAATTACTAAAGTTGAAGGTAAACTATTCAAAATTGAATTCTCAATTCATCTTCTTGAAGAATCTTATCAACATAGTATATTGGCTGTCAATTTTGTATCATCTTTCTTTATTAGAACAAAACTCACATATGCACCCCTGACTTCAAGATATAATAGCAATTTTTATTGCTTAATTAGGGATTTTAGAGTATCGTCGAAGAAAACATAAGTGTTTTCAATTGAGTAAAGGCTTCGTCAAATTAATCATTTCAAAGATATTTAAAGCTCTTCATGTAAGGAGAAATAAGTAGCAATGCTTCTTCAAGCACTTTATAGCTCATTTATTGGATGTGATGATACTCAAATAAGTAACTGTGCACCGAAAAATGGTATGCACAAATCTTGAGACATTCTAACTATCCAAATCAAAGAGAACATGACAAGTATCCCCCTCACAAAATAGCTACAATTCCTCGTGAAGCCAATCAGCTAAAGACTGCTAACCGACTGACAGATAGCCGACCGAAGGACAGCAGACCGACCGACCGAAGGCCATTTTGACAACCAAAGAGCCACACAAGCCAATAAGAGACGAGCATTCACGCCAACAATCACTCAAGTCTAATAACCCTAGCAATCTCACAAATATCAGCGTGAAACTCTCTCAACAGCTCCCCAATGATCCCCAAAGATCTCTAGAGATCATCAAAGAATGATAATCAGGCAAGTCAACTGGCCGCCCTAAAGCCGACCAGCTTTTAAGAGCAAAGTTCAATTAGTGTCCAGGCAAAAAGCCGACTAGTTTCCCAAAGCGAAGGCCAATTTGTCTCCATACGAAAAGGTCTAGAATCGCCAAAAGACAATATAACCTATAATGCCCATTTTTTAAACCAGGGTCAAGCATGTAATTTTACACTTTGTCACTGTATCTTCTATAAATAGAGAGGTCATAGCATGTATTAAGAGATTTTGGCTCTTTTTCTTTAGACCCATCCTCTATAGGGAGAACAATCTCCCCTTCATTCTTGTAACCACCAGTTATAAGAAATAAAATGAGTCACACAGCTCGAGAATACCTAAGTTCGCTCCTACGGGACAAGTCTATGCGTACACTCCTCTCTCCCTCTCTGTCTCTTTCTCTACCTCTCCCTCATAGTTCCTACCGCTTCGATCATTGGGCATGCTTCACAAGACAGATATGGATTCAACGGTAATAATGCTTACAACATCCACCCAAAAGGTTTTGACAAATCCTACATGTAACATGCTTCTAAACCAAGCCCTTTTATTCAATGTAATCTCCTCAAAATGGCCTAACTTTAATAACCAAAATACAAGAATAATTGGAGTCTATAAAAGAAAACAATGCTTTACTCTACAATAAATCTATATTTGAAATATATATATATTAATTCTTGTAACAAAGGTCGATGTGGACGTATCACCCATTTCTTTTGATTATGTTGCATGTGCTATTAATGAGGATAAAAAAAATTCAATATCAAGGGGTTATTTTGCTACAAATAAAATTTAACTCAACTAATAGTTGGTAAATCCTATAAATTTTGATTTATGATACCAAAGACAGCATCTAAAAACTGTATGTCAGGTTGAAGGTTAAATCTAATTAAATCTTGATGAATTGTTTGTCTATTTAATTTAGAATTTATGTTACTTTAAATTTGATTTTAACATTAATTATTGATTATGCAAGTATTCAGGTTAATTTAACTTGATTTATTTTTATTACTTCTAATCACATTAATCATTAATTCATCATTAATTAGAATATTGCTAAATAGATTAATCATTGATTATTGCTTTATTATTAATTAATTAGTAATAGTAATATCTCAATTAAACATTAATTATCACTAAGCTAATTAAATAGCAATTTTGATTTAATCAATTTGAACAAAAATAATATTAATTTTATTAGGTTAACTGATAAATAGATTATATAAACTATAATTAAATTAATTAAAGTACAATTATCATAAATAGCATATTAATTAATTAGTAATTAATATTATTAAGTTAAAAAATTAACATTTACTAAATATAAAATCATATCAATAAGCTAATACTAATTAGTGTTATTAATTAGCACAGCTGAGTTAAGTTTATTAATTCTAAATACAATTATTAAATCACAATATATATAAATAATATTACTATCAATCATTATTCAACAAATTATAAAATTAGTCCTTCAAACAATTTGCTACCTACTACTCAAAACTAATGTCAACAAATAAGCAAGTCACAATAGAAGCTTGCTACAAAAGGAATCAATCAGATCACTTGTTCCTATTTGACACCTTCATTTTTTCTCCTAAATTGTACTCTTGCCCAAAAACATTGAGGAAAAAGAAGTGAGGAAGTCGCAACAAATGTTTTAGACAAAGATACTAAATGGGTTCCCTTTTTTTCTTCCTCTTTGCATGTTTATGTTAACTTAATTCACTAAATAAACCTAACTCTCAGATACAATAAATCCAAGTGTACACCCAAAGTACTGCCATATGTACTTATAGAAGACTAGCAAATTGGTAAAAACATCATAATCCATGGGACCCGAAAGCCCGTATCAACAAATTGAGTTGAGCGCATTTGTCGAAGTAGTCGAGTTGATCCCATATGCTGAAGTGGTCAGACTAGTCCGTCGTAAACATGCCACCAGAGAAAATCATCATTACCTAAGAGTACATAAATCTATCCTAATTTATAGCGTCATTTGAAACCCATATCACAATCTTTTCATCAAGACGTTGTGGACAAACGCAATAACGTACATGATGTAATTATATGTTTTTTCTCACATAAATGAGAGGACAGAGGGGCGCAGAGGATGTTTTTTTTTCTCTTGCTCTCTCTCCCACAAAATGAGATTCTCACACACACACTCTCTCTCTCTCTCAAGATCGGAAAACAAAACCCTTTATCTGAGTTATCCCCGGCTACCAGGGATCCTGAGATAACATAAAGTGAGAAACACAAGCTCTGACAATACATACATCCTTTTCTTCCATACATTTCTCCTTAAAAAAAAGGATGTTTACCAAGTTATGTGAGACAAACAATGTTGGACCTTATATCCTAGAAGATTCAAGATTTTAAAAAATGTGGTGAGTGTGGAATTCATACCCAAACTCTGCAAAAGGATCCTTCAAGCATAAGGAAGAAGAAAAAAACAACGGATTTGACTAGTGAGTTTGTGGCACAGTAGATAAATGAGTTGAGAGAGCAGGTCTTGAATGCTACATAAGATTTAAGCCAAAAAACCTCCAGATCCCATTCTAAAGCAAGTTCTAGAACCCACACGAGAACATCAAGGCCCATGGTTCGTAGACGAGGAATGTCAATACAATAACCACCAAGGCAGGAGCCTCCAATGTAAGATGCACAAAAAGGAGGAACTAGAAAAGCTCTTGGTTCGAGGCTAGAAGAATGGGAAGAGGAAAGAGACAAATCTTACATCCCAGAGCGAGAAGCTTTTGAATCCTCAGATGAAGGAGCTAGAAGAAGAAGAGGACAGTGATTATTGGATAATGCATTCTCAAGTGAGATTGCGGAAATGAAGGCACGGGGCAAGTTCAAAATTCCTTCTTTGAAATCATATAATGGGAAGTCAGATCCTACTAACCATGTAGCTTCTTTTGAGTCAGTTGTCTGTCTGTTAAGGGTAAATGGTGCTCTAAAATGTTGTTTATTCTTAATGTTGTTGAAAGAATCAACCTTGCACTGTTTCAACAACTTATTGACATAAGTCATCACCTCATTCAAAGAGTTCAAGTGTATGTTAATAGTCCAATTCACTAGCGCACAAAAATATGTTGAAGATCTAAAGATCCATTAGGATCCCGCTGTGAGCATCAGAAGCTTCATCACACACTTTCCACCAACACTGCCTCCAACTTGGCAATCTATTTGCGTGATTCCAGGTCAACTGCCACCTCTCTAGCTTGAAAGTCGACGATGTGCTCCCTAGCCTCTATCAGACCTTCCTCCAACATGATGAGGCAATTCTTCAAATCACCTTACTCTATAGTGTAGATCGCCTCTAGTGTCAGCAAAGTACTCGCGGTCAATTTTTCAGGCATCCAGTTTCCTGCAACCAGAGCAAACAAACTTTAGGATCAACACCCCCTCCAACAATTGGCTCATATTTGGCACAACTTACACCGATACTGGCTCACCATTGGCATAACCCAGTTCGAAGCCCTTTGCATTCCTCTCGTCATCTTTCTATGAACGTAATAAGAGATCGTATTCAGCGAGAAAAGAAGGTTTGAATCGTAGCTTTCTAGAGATTGAATTCCCGCTACGACAAGTCATGCATCTCCTATTCTTTGAATTTCTTTCTAGTTGAGCACCTAATCTTTGTGCATTCTAGTCATTAAGTGACGACATGATCGAATGAAAAAAAAAAATAATAGGACAATACTTCCCCGGTCAACAAAGAAGTGATCGTAATAGAATTAGAATCAACATTTTTAGCTAGGGTGACAAGGATAGATAGGGTGAATGTTCGGACCAAGGTAAAGCAAGAGTGTGAAAGGGTGCATCCCAGCCTTAGAGAAGGGAGACCTGTCTTAAGCAATTGGAGTGACCGCATAAGCTTAACAAGTTCCACATAATGGAAAAGGGAAGAAGGTGGAATGGTTCGGGTTGGAGCGGATTTCTGAAGGAAGAAGAGGAAGACGACCACAAGACTTGGAGACACCTTCCCTCCAATATTCGTGAGAGAGAAGAAATCACCTACCCTCTTCATATCCCAAATTCAATCTCCACCGGCCTATTCTAGTCCCTGGAAGCAGCTCGCCGTGCTATTAGTCATTCTACCCCCCTTTTGGTTGTCCTATAGCCCAGTTAGCTAGGCATCTCCCTTGCCACAAAAAAGTAGCCATGCCTGCATGTAACCTACACTTAACAAACAAGTTAACATTAGCTCCATAACTTTATTAGCTTAGCTCTAGAAAATAATGATGAATTACCTTCAGGAAGCGGCCCAGTGTTGCCTTGGTCCAAAACTTCACCTACTTTGGTGCCACCTCCTAAAGGAACATCATCAATTGGAGACTCCCTAAAAGCAGCCACTAAAGCAACCCATTGATCTATGAATACATATGCATTTCAACCAAATACAAGAATTCATGCGCACCCTTAGTAGTTAAAAATGCCCATAATCAAGAAGTACAACCTACTCATCGCTCAAGCCAAGTTCAACAAGAGTCATTGAATTAGTTTCATTTTGTCCTCTAAACAAGTCATAGGACTGACCTTCGACTGGATCATTCAGATCAAGAGAATTTTTGCCCGACAAACAATCATAGAAGGCAGCATCGTCCCGCTGTTTGGGGCAACCTTCTCCACTGAATCCACAAGCAGATGTACACCTTCATGGTCTCCACAAGAGGATCGCAAGAAGTACCTTCCTTTATGACGTTCCAGTTCCCATAACATTTGATTATTTTTCACGATTCCTTCTCTATAAAATCAAGTTACGTCAACAATTGTTGAAAAAGTATGGCCTAAAGGCGCAACCGATAGATCTTCATCCCTTTGACAGTAATCTTATCCATCACTGGAAGCTGGAGTTGAAAAATTTTAAAAATCGCAGCAAAGAGACACCTTTCTTCAATATGGAAACTTAAGCCTCCCACGAAACACCTTCAATAGGCACAAAAGGTGGTACACTTTTAAAATTCACTACCTATCATAATTAATGCTATTTTTTAATATTAATTTTATTTTTTTTATAAGATAATAACAAAACAACGGATGTTTAAAACACTCATATGCAAGATCATGAAAAAACGATACGACGGTTATTCTTTGATAGAAATACTATCAAGAACAGGAAAGTCCCAATTTCTACTCTCATTATCTCAATATTTTCAAACATACATCCAACTTTACTAAAAAAAAACCAATTCTCACCATAAAATAGCTCAGACAACTAACCTCCCTCATAAGAAGGTGCAAAGCCATCACACTCATTGAGAAGCTGAGGAGACTACTCCATACAGGTGTAGCCAAAAAAGCCACCAGGCGAAGGTCAATCCTGACTCGAGGAAGAGGGTAAGACGATCTAATTCCTCATAGGTGTAGCCAAAATGTCCTAAGGTCAAGGAAAATTTATTTATTAATCACGACGCATTCACGTCTTGAAGATCTTTTTAACCAAGCTGTAAAACGCGACTAGAAATAAATATTTCGCAGTCATACAAAACCGAGAATCTTCTTTTATAGTTCTTCTCACATCCCAAACCAATGTGCCAAGAGAATCGGAAAACTAAATGTATATCCAAAATATAGCCATTTATATTCAAGGAAGATTTGCAAATGGGTAAAACATCAGAATCCATGGGCCTTGAAGCCTCACATAAATAAATCGAGTTGAGCCCACCTGTCAGAGTGGTCGAGCTGAGCTCACTTGCCAGAATGGTCGAGCTGAGCCCGCACAGGAAAAAATCATCATTACAATGAAATACATAAATCTATCGTAATTTAAAGCACCAACTGACACCTACATCACAATCATTTAAAGAAAACATCATGAACAGGCATAGTACCGCATCATATATAATTTTATATTTCTTTTCTCACGTATAAAAGGGAGGTTAAAAGTAATCGGAGGGGGTTTTTTTCTCTTGCTCTCTCTCTCTCCCTTTTGAAATGAGACTCTCTCGTGATCGGGAAACAGAGACCCTTTCACTGAATCATTCCCTAAGAAAATATAGTGTGAGAAACAAGCTCTGGCAATAAACCCTTCATCTTCTTCCATACATTCCTCTTAAAAAGAGAGCCTTTGCAGGATTGTGTTAGCTCACGAACAATACTAGACTCTATAAACCAAAACGATTCAACACCAAGATTTATGTCGAAACAAAGGTAAAACAAAATTTAAGATTCCATAAGATTCAGGAAATCTTTAGTAACATCTAAGATTTAGGCTTTCTTTGAGACAACTTTCTAATTGCTTTGTTTTTTATACAGCACCACCATTCTATTCGGCTATTGTTTTCTAAAAATTTTTGTGATAATGTTAATTTTTACCAATAAATATGTTGAAGTCTGGTAACTATAAGAAAACTTATGTTTGATTTTTCGAAAAAGAAAACAATTACATTACCCATAGAAGCTTTTAAAAAATTTACTTTCTTTATAATACTTTACAACTACCTTTAAAAAAAATACAACTTTCCCCAAATAGATCACTAATCCAATAGAATTTTTAGTAGATCTAGATTTAGTAAATTTTGGGGTAGTTAAATCCCAAAAAATTATTTGGCAATAGATTTATTAAATTCAAATAAATCCTATAAAACTGTTTGATAAAATCTTTTAAGATTTAAGTCTAATAATCTAAGTAGAATTTAAATAATGATATTTGATGAAAATATTTGAAAAATATTATGCAACTACAACAAAATATTCATTTAGTAAATTCTATCTTAATTGTAATTACCTAAGCTATTTATTCATTAATTAATACTTTAAAATTCATCATATAATTATTAATTAGTTATATGTTGTACTGTAAATAATTAACTAGAATTAATTAAAAAATTAAAAATTACTTAGCACTTTAATATCTAACCATTAATCATTAATTAAATATTTAAACAATTAAATCAAATAAAAAAAATCAGCTCGATTAAATTAAAATAAATTAACTTCTATAAAAAACTATCTTCATAAAACATTATTTAATAAATTATAAGCTTTTTAATTAACCATATTACGTAATAAATAATTTTAATTACACTAACTTAACATGTTAGCGTAATTTATAACCAAAATAACCTAATTTAAGATACCAGCCATATTAAATCAATAATCCCCACACAATCCACTGCAGAAAAAGTCATACTTGAAATCTGAAACACTCATCTTCCCCCGCCGTTCTTGAAACTCTTTCGAATGAAGTCGCGATGACTAGCTTACAGGCCAGCAAGAAGTCGTGACAGGAATTTGCATCAGCATTTGTGGGCGAAGGTAGAAGCCAAGACGGACACTTCTAGGCAAGTACTTCTTCTTCTTTCTCCCTTCACGACTTTTTGACACTAAATCTCCAGAAAACCGGATTTAGAAAGTACAGAATTTACGCAAAAATAGGTGAAATCCGGATTTAGTAAATGAGAGGATTTAAGATGACTTTTCCAACATTTGGCAGAATTTAACTTAGATCCTGGTTAATTCACGCCCTAAATCCATTACCAATAGCCCCTTAACAAACCATTTGGACATTTTGACAGGATTTATGCTAAATCCTTCATAATTTAGCTTAAATCTGGCTACCAAGAGCCCCTAAGTATGGATCGATTTGAGGAGTGTAGCATTACTCTTGAAAAAATTTCAAACAGATAATGATAATATTTTAATATCAAAAACAAGAATAAGAAACGAAGCAACCGTTGAGATCAGGCCACAGCACAGCATCCCCTAATAACTAGTCTTACATAACTGCAACCCTTCTAGTTAAACTAGTAAGGCAAAAAGCAATCATCATGCGCTCAAATTAACTGAAACAAAGACAGAACGTCACATTTTCATCAATCATCGCTCAGCAATTAAACCTGATCAGTTAATAGCTTAAAACTGAGCAAAAGACTGCAAATTAAGAAAAAAAGGACATTTTTAGATGCACCTGTTCATCCGTAGGAGTGGGAGAGCTGCCAAAACAGGAAGACCTAAGAACTGCGAGTTTTCTAAATCTTCGTGTCATGCTTCCATCTTCCGATGCTTTGCTGCTGCTTGATCCCATCGTCTCAGAACCCCCAATGTAGCTCCAATCACAAAGTTCCGCTTTTCTTACAACTGAAACAGCGATCGAACCCTAGAAAGCTATCCCCCATAAAAAGGAAGAACAGAAAGAGGCGAGGAGATGTGCCACTCTCCTCTTGCTTAAAAAAATACAACGATCAGCCAGCGGTTGAGATACCGCAGGTGGGTTTAGGGATCAATAAATCAATGATTTTGAATTCGGAAGGGAAGATAGAGAGTATGGAAGGCAGTGAAGACACCGTCATTTTTGAATAGTGCGGTACAGGTAGGGGGGACAGGTTACAGAGCTCTTCGTGCGAGGATTGGCGCTGCGTTGGCCAGATCTGGGTGGATCCGGTGAAGGGGTTGTCATGGCAGATAACACTTAGCTCCTCGGCATCAACGCTCAGTAGCTGATCAATGAACTCCCCAATTTAAGTATGTGGATTTGTTTATAGAGTCTGCTCATCTTGGAAACGAAAGACATTAAAAATTATATGAGAAATCAGAAATAACAGGTGGACTTGTCTGAAGAGTCTGGCACCACTTGTCTTCGGAACAAATGGCAATAGAAGTAATATGAGAAAAGAGAAATGAGAAAATAAAGCTTTAGAAATCCAGATCGTTCCCATAAGTGATTAATATAAAATGATAGAATCTTTTCATGCGATACTCTCCATATTCTACAGTTTTTCTAAAGGCAGAATATTTTTAGAGTTCGGAGTTCTAATTTTCATCATGAATTTGAGGATTTGAATCGCATCTATTACTTATGCTGATTTTCCCAAAAAAAAAAAATTCCTATAAGGTCGTTTATTATTTAATTTATTATTCTTTCATCATTCATATTATTAATAATTGAAACATGATCAATTTCTAAATTATGGTTGACATCATTGGTGACGAGAGTTTTGATTTTTCATGCCTACAGCATCTCTTTTTTGTTGGTTGTTGAATCCCTTTGGGATTGAGCGGGAGAGAAATTGTGAAAGAAGTGAGAAGAGGCGGAACTATTTTTTAGAGAAAGGGAAAGAGGTAAGCCCCCCCCGCCGCTCTCTTTTACGTCCTACTTATATGTCATAGAGCATATGTGCGTACGGAGGAGTCTAAAGAACAAATAACAAGCTATGTATTGGATTGTACGGTACGGAGCGAGAGTAGACTCGCCGTTGATAAGATCTCTGGCATTGATATCATGTTGCTAATACATGATTATATATATGTCAATGGAGTAGTGTTATCTTCCTTATGCCTCAAAGAACTACTTATCGAGTATGGTGATTTAGTCAGTTAGCTATCGACTAGCTTGGTAGGAGGATTTAATTAGTATAGGCGAGCATGGAAGGACTTGAGAAATGCGAGCAAGCTCGCTTGATGACAAGCATGGTGCACTCGTTCAAAGGAACTTGCATGAATGTTGATGTGTTTCGCAGGTACTCACAGGGTCCTCCTGGGTAGCAAGAAGCTCAGTAGCATATTACTTTCAATATTCGAATAACTCGTAAATTGGCCTGGTCAGCACTGGACCACATGAGTGCATGGTTGGTAGGCTCATTTAGTATTTAGGTTTTTACGATGTTTAAATAAACTCATTTTTTAATATATATTTACTTATCTGATTCTCTTAGTTAATCGATAGGATATTGTGGGGAAAGTGAGAGAATGAGAGAATAAGGGTCTATTTGGAGTAGTTGTAGATTATTTATAATTTGCTAATAAACAATCCTGATAATCTGATAATTTGTAGATTATCAGAATAAGCTGATTTGTTGTTTAGGGGAGCTTATTCAGAATGACTTATTGACAACTGTTGCTGGATAAATGACTATTTTGCCTCTGTTTAGTAAAATTGTTTGCAACATAACATAAGAAAGTGGCATATAGCCATATATGCATGAGCAACCCAAACAGTGTAATGTGATAAGAGTTTGATAAAGTGCCACTTCTTTATCGTGATGAGGAGGTCCGACCACAAAGCATCAGCTTTATAAATGGGAAACCATTAAAGAATTCAACATGTGGAATACACATTTTCCTTTTCATGCTCAATAAGATGGTGCATTTGAAGAAACACAACCGCCTAGCTTGAAAAAAAAAACAAAAGGAGCAAAGACAGTAGAAAAGCCACTTGCAGCACTATTGGATGGCATATATGTGTATTATTAACACCACAAGAATGTGATGTGTATATTTGAAAACATAAGAAAGTGTTGTATGTATAAGAATTGGATGGTTTATATGTACAAACATAAAAAACTAGTCAAAGTAACCCTCTCTGTATGATGGGGTAGAGATAGGAGCCATATAACAAAGATCGAAATAAAATTCACCCTCAATCCTACTGCCTAATCCATACATGGAAGAGGAGCTGTGGAAAACCATAAGCCATAAGTGGGATTACCTGCAAAATTCTCTGCTGGAGCCTTATCGACAGGATTCTCTTCTACTGCATGCAGGCTTGACCGTAGCATCTCAATGGATGGAGCAGAGGAGATAGATGGGAGTTTCAGCGGTCTTCAGCTCGAGTGGAGCGGAGGAGAAAAATGGGAGTTTTAGATGTCGTTTCCACATAGTAGAGCAAGAGGCAAGGAAGAAAGGCTCTGTGATCGATCGAACAGGGCTTCACGCTATCTCAAAGGGCGGAGCGGAGGAGAAAGATGATAGTTTCGACGAGATCTCAACGAGCGGAGCGGAGGAGAAAGATGGGAGTTTTGGCGCGATCTCAACGAGCGGAGCGGAGGGAGACAAGCTCTGTAATTGATCGACCATGGAATCACGCAAAAAGGGCACGGGAAGAATAATCCTTTGAACGCAATTCAAGAAGCTGGCGGCAGGGTGGATCCTGCTGCCCCGCTTCTTCCCGTTTCTTCAGTAATTTTGTGAACGACGTTTTGAGGCGTTATGGGGACGCTCGACGAACGCATTATTCAAACATTGGGGCGGCGTTTTAAAAACGCCGCCGCACCCCAATAAGCTGCCCCAAACGGGGACTAAGTTAACTTTATACATGACTAGAAAGATGTGATGATTGTATTCCTGCTCTACATTGTATGTTCAGAGATATCTTTGTTCATATTCATTCAAATTGGTGGTTTTCCACCACCAATAAGTATTATTGGCTTTGCGTTGAAGAATAGTATCAAAATTTTACCGTCGAGCCTGGACTTTCCTTCTTATGGGGGGTCAAAAGCTACGCCTGTAAGGAGTAGTCGCAAGTACTCTCTAGTAATTGTTAACTTTTTTCTCATTTGGGAGTCTTTGTTCTTAGGCGGCGTAAGAGGCTCCTATTATTATGACCCACAGGGGATACATGACGATTTTTCCTTATCGAGTTACCCTAGATGAGCGCACATGCTATAATGGAGGGTGTAACTCATTTGAGTCACCAATAGATATGAAGTGTTCAAGACATCCCCATCATTAAGGGCTTGCTAATGTCAATTTATTAGGATTGTCAAAGAATAACTATCAAATTATTTGAAGCGGGCACTACATGGACATTTGGTACATCAATCGATGTGTAGTTACATTATCAAGAGAATGAAAGTAACAATATTAATTTTAGAATTAATTTCAGTGGTATTATGAATAGTTTGTCACGTTAATCTCTTGTATGATATTTAATAGTTGTGCAAGTCCTTGCTGAATTTTATGAGTTGGAGGCTTCATTCTCGATAGGTATCTTGTACTCCTTTCCTTTATTCTCAAGTATCTATTGTTACTCTAATTTCACTCTAATGAGAAAGATCTCCAAATAAGATATTATTATTTCAGAAAAATGGTTGAAAGTGATTATGCAGTGAAGGATGAAAAGATAGAAGCTCTCTAAGGGTTCCCACGATTTGAAAGGAAAGGGTAGCAGAGCTGAGATTTCAAAGCTATTCAAAACAAAGGGCTATCAGATAGTCCTATGGGGAGCACTGTAATCCCTAATGTGGACTTAGAGCTAGTCTAAATAAAATGGATTAAGAAAAAATGCTCATGCAACTCATCTCAGATCTTATTTCTGAAGAGCCAATGGTTGTTGTTCTGAAAGTTATTTTTGAATCATAAGTTTCTGACCCTCTGAATGACTGGAGGGCCTCTAACATTTACACTCCAAGAGTTGAGTCCTAGTAATTAGGCTCTGATTTTATCTTTCATATTTATGTTAGCCTACACTCTTATTATTCTTGTTGCTTTATTTTTGAGAGATCTATCAATCGGCCGCCAGATCCCACGACTATTCTCAATGATTATATTATAGAGGTTATTGATAATACACAAGATCAAGCCATGGAACCAGTGATTGAGATTCAGTTGCCAGTTGGTGAGCTCACTTTTGAAGGTAAAGTAGGCTATTTCCTTATCATTAATGCAATAAATTTCATACTTTCTCATTATTTAATTTATTTAGATAAGAGAGTTGATGCGG
The DNA here is from genome assembly GCF_001263595.1 of Phalaenopsis equestris. Lineage (NCBI taxonomy): Eukaryota > Viridiplantae > Streptophyta > Magnoliopsida > Asparagales > Orchidaceae > Phalaenopsis > Phalaenopsis equestris. Next base: position 262,101 of record NW_018165484.1, read on the forward strand.
GTGTGAGTAGTGTCTTGGAAGTGAAGTTAGCTACTATTAAAATTCCTTCCGTGGGGGCGAAGACAATCAATGTCAAAATAAGACTATTTGTGGTGGAACCCGTGGCCATTTCTCAGATTGCTCGGGGTGCTACTTTTTTTTACCATGCAAATAACTTGAGAGAGGAGTTGTTGGCAACTCGAAATTGGTTAGAGAAGAGTACAAAGGAGTCTGTAAGAACTTGAGAGGAGCTTGCAGAAGTTTGAGATGACATGGTGGTCACAAAGGATAAGGTGGTGCATCTTGTAGATAGACTATTTGACGACTCTGTTGCTTTAGAGGATAAGTTAGTGATGTCATGGATCTATAATAAAACTAGCAAAGTACCAATAAACATGTCCTTGCTTTAGAGGATAAGTTAGCGATGAAGACTCTGTTGTTGCTCCTTAATTAGAGAGTTAAATTGCCCCAATGCGAGTAGTTTCTTGGAGGAGGACAATTAGTCATGAAGAGATTTCTGTAGTTACAAAATTCGATTTGAACAATGATAAGAATCAAGATTTTGGCTTATTTCACAAAAAATTATGATTATATATTTTTATTTTTTTCTACTTCCTTTGTTGCATCATTTGATATGAAATATTTTAAACTTCTTTATACAAAGAAGATGCTTCAAATAGTCATTAATATCGAGATATAGGCATAGTCACATTTTGATGATGAATAAGCTATTATGATATAAATTTTCAATTTTTAAAAATTTTACTAACGAGTTATGCCTTTTCTTTTCTAGGATGCATTTACATTTTTACTTATAAAGTGATACAAATTTTGCCCAAACATTGAGGATTAGAAAGATGAGTGACTTGCTCGAGCTCACATGAGTTTGCATGATTTAATATAGAGTAATTTTCACTTTTTACTCCATTGAATAGTAGAGAATGAAAATAAAAATACAATAGAAAGAAGATAAAAAATCAGTTTCAACAAAGAAAAATCATGTAGACCACGTGATCCTGTCTGTTTGCATGATCGTGCCTTGCCAAGCCACGATCGAGATGTGTGAAGGGCTCCTCGAATAAGCCTATTTCAGAGATTCACCAAAAAAAAAGAAGTGTTATAGTTCCCTTTTTGAATTTCACCTTATTGACCTCACTATGGTTGAGGTCTGGACTTTCTTCCTTAGAAGCCTAAGGTTTACTCATAGGACTTTTCTGTTGACTATCCTAGAGAACTAGTGAACGAACCCTACCTAGTAAAAATTATAAACACCTCTTTACTCTTCTTGGAGTTCCACATGTTTGACCCCTAGTAGTCAAAAGGTTGAAACCAACATGGGGGAGCTTACAAGGAGTGTCCATAGGATTGTTAGGCCTTAGGGTTAGCCTTGGGTGGCTAGGATTCTATCTTGGTCAGACCTACACACACACATACACAAATACTCAAATGCCTCACACACATTCCCTGAAACCCTAAAAACAGTCTCATTTGACTTTTCCCAACTCTTTTGGAAAATCATGTGGGTGGTCCCCAAGCTCTTAGCTTTTGGCTAGGGTGGCCAGGACCAACACATGGAGGATCCAAAGTGAGCTTCCCCTTGGTCTCATGGCCCCAAAAGGGTAATCTCATGGTTAACATATCCAATAACCTTCAATTCCACTTAAACACATATCTTTGGCCTTTTCTCCTATTTTTTTTTAAAACTTACCAAAATACCCTTGGAACCCTAATTTTCCCAAAATTGCCCAAATTGCCAATTCTCATCCAAAAATCATATTGGGCTATCCAAACAATTCAAATTGCCCAAAGTAACCCAATTTTTTCAAAAATCTGAAAATACCCTTACACCACCAAAAATTCCCAAAATGCCCCCCATGTCCCAAAATTTACCAAAATCTCTAAATTCATTCCAAACCTCTCCCAAATCAATCATACCCACCCAATGATCCCAATTGCACCTAAATCTACCAAAATTGGCAAAAATTCCCAAATTGCCCTCAAGTGCCTAAAATCCTAAAATAACTCCCAATTTCCAACAAATTCACTTCAAATCCTCCCAATTTCAAATCTAAATTAAATTGCATCATTCCATATGAACCAAATTCAAGCCTAATTGAACCAAATTTTAAACCCAAATCCTAAGTCCAAATCAAATACCCTAAAATTGACCCAACTTCAAATTTCATTAAATTAAACCATGTGACCAATTCAATTCCACCAAATTCACTTCCTAAAGTCTTCATGGCATTCTCCCAGACCAAATTGAGCCTTAAATTGGCTTGGATCCAAGCCCAAGTTAAGCCCAAATCCATTCTCTTAGCCTAAACCCTAATTTTGAGCCCAAAACCAAATTAACTTAAGCCATTGGAATTAGCCCAAGCTTAGTCAATTTTGCCATCCTTAAGACCTCCGAAGATGCTAATCACATCACTTAAGACCCTAATTTGGTGCCATGACCGAAGGGTCCCTCAAAATGGGGAACCGATTCTCCTAATTTGGCTAAACTCTCTAACCCATGCAATCAGCTATCAAAAACCCCCAAGCTTATGACAATTAAAACTTCTTTGAACTTTCTTGAGTCAACTAGGCACCTCCCCTGGTATGTCTGGCTACCCTACTTGCTGAAAAACCCAAAACTGAGAGAGGCCACCATGGTTTAAACCCTTGAATTTGACCCATCCATTGTAACATTTCCTCATTGGTTAGGTGCATCGAATTCCCCTCCACCTAAACTCATTGACACCAGCCAATGAGAGCCTAAAGCCTTCCCATTGGCCTCAAATATAAATCTCCCCCGTCATGGCCAAGCATAGAGAGAATCGAATTCCACGGGGAAACTCTATCAAAAATCTCTCCAAAGCTTCTCCAAACCTCCTTGAGCACACTCCAACCATTTTCTAGCCATCTTCCTCACTGCTCAGCCTTGATTTTGAGCTAAAAAACTAGGGCATTTTTTATCATCTCCACAAACTCCACCAAATCCCAAATTAATTAACCCAAAAGCTTCACCATACCTAAAAACCACTTCCTCAATCAAAAGCCCCCTTTCCCAAGCCCTCTGCACTAGACTTTGACCAAAGTCGCACCACCCTCTCATCAAACTCCTACGTAGACCCAACTATAGATCAATTCAACACTTTGAGGATGTTTTTCGGACTAAGGCGACGCTCGAGAACAAACCAAATTGAGGGCTCACCTCTTGGGCAAAGGTATAACTCAAAACTTTGGCTTAGTTTCATCAATTGCAAAGTAGACTTGTATTTTATACATATTTGACAATATAGATAGATCCGTCTGTCCTAGATGAAGGTGTAGGAATAAACCGCACCTAATTTGGTTAAGTATCGAGCAAGATATATAGGTTTTAGTGCGGACAGCTGTCGGTTTTGAGTCTGATGGAGACAATGAATGGATGTCGTTTGTTTTTGCGTGTATTGGATGAACGCTCGAGATGAAGATGTGTGGGAGAGCGGTGCTTAAAGCGCACGATGTGTGGTAGTTGACGCAAACGACGACGTCAAATGGGAGTGCAACATGCGGGAGTTCGGAGCGGCTGAGGATGATGCGACGTTGCGCAGATAAGTAGGAAATTATAGCTTTTTTGATTTAAAATAATTCAAAAACTTTGAAAAATCATAACTTCGTGTAGAAAAATCATAAAAATAAAATAAAAATAACAAATGGGGTCAGTAAACAAAGGTAGGAAGCAAAAATTAAAATTGTTTCCCATGTATTTTATTTTTGATTAATTAAATACTTCAGAATTTATTTAATAATAAGTAATTAAATATTAATCACCATGACATGGAATTTGGAGGGCTTGATCTTCATGCGCTTAGATGACACCCCTAAGATTAAAAGCCCTAATTTTCGATGTTAGGTATCCTTATTTCAATTCAAATAAAAATCAGAAAAATACAAGTCTTGCTGTGGTAGGTTCATTGTGGTCAGATGACCTTAGAAAAAAATTTAAATGGATTTCAAATAATTAAAGATAAAATTTCATATATTTAAATCATTAAAACTCGTGAATAATTATGAAAATAAAAGATAATTCAAAAAATCACAAAAAATTGGTCCACATTGGTGATAATGAGTATATTAAACCCCTATAAAAATTTGAGACCAATTTGACTTATCTTTAATATCAAAGTCTATATTTCTAAGTGGGATTTGTGCACTAAAATAATTATAGTAAATAAAATATAATTCATAAAATTATGAAAAGTGGTTTGAAGTGATCCTTGTGACCAGGGGCACTCAAGAAAAATAAAATCAAGTTTTGGATAAAAAGTTTATTTCCCTCTATTTTCCCTAAATTTTAAATAATTAAAAAATGATAAAGATCATGAAAATGCAAAAATGCACCAAAATGTCATAAATTGTTCTCTGATCACTTGGGTCCACTTAAAATATTTCTCCTAATTTTCTAAATATATTTATGCATTTTTGAATGCCTAAAATGTATTTTCTTTAATGTTGCATTAAAATAATTACAATAAATAAAATAAAAATCACAAAAATGCAAAATTTGTTTCTCTGACTTCTCTGAACTCAGAGGTAAAAAAAGTAATTTTTAAGATTAAGCTATATTTCTTATTTAATTAACCACCAAAATGAGCAAATAATTATAAAAATTAAAATAAAACTAAAAAATTATGAAAATTGTTCCTAGAGGTCCTCTGATCTAGGTGAACCTCCAATAATTTTCTTAAGGATAGAAGTTTTTTTTTGGTTAACTAAATGAATTAACATTAAAAATTTCTATTTTTGACCCAAAAATATATTAAAAAACTAAATAAAAATTAGAAAAATATAAGCCCTCCTCTGGTATTATAATTGACCCATGAGTGGGGTATCAAGAAGACTCCAAAGTCGTTTGAGTTAAATTTATGGAATTATGAAGTGGATAGCCTTAAGGGCAAAATAGTAATTATAAAATTTGAAGCTCCAATTAAAATGTAGGTTAAATCAAAGGGTAAATAGGTAATATTGATCATGATGAACTCTCTTAAATGTTTGAAACATAGAAACAAACTCATCACTTTTCCTATATAATAAGGGTAAAATTGTAATTTTACTAAATTATTGTGACTTGGAAGTTGATATAAGTAGAAGATTACCAAAAAAAGAATTTCATGAAAAATTTATTAGCGAAGTGTGCTAATACTTCTAAGTCTAAGTTAGAAATGTAACTAAGTTTCCTTCTTTAAGATGATTTAAGATGATTCAAGTAGGATGATTCAAGTAGAGCCAATTTTTTATTAAGCATCTTCTCAAGCTTCTCCTCACATTTTTTTTTAAAGATCTTTTTCAATCACTTCTTTATTTCTTTTTTCTCTTTTTTCATATGTCATGTGAGGATTACTATAATTGGATAGCCTTTAGTGATTTTGAACTCCACTATTGTCCTCTTAAACTTAAGAACTTCTCACATTTCTTTACCCTAACAAATGTGTATTAGCTTAACAAATTTTCATAAAGTCTCAATTTTTTTCTTTTCAAGTATAAATCTAAGATTTTTAGTATTTTCAAAAATACAGTTTTCATTATTTTAAATAATAAAAACATAACTTTGAACCCTTTAAACTAAATATTCTAATTCTAGAATTAACCTTCATTATTAAAATTTTTTACTTAGGTTTTCTACAACTTTCATAAAGTCATAAACATAGTTTTCTAAGTTAACTCTAGATACCATAGATTATGTTAAAAGTAATTATGAAAAATACAATTTTTGAGGAAAAATTAAAGTTTAGTTTTAAAAAAATTTTCTTCATTCCCCTAAATTTAAAATTAATTTAAAATAGGAAAGTTCATGAAGGAATAGAAAATTTTAAAATTTAAAAACATGGAAATTAATGCAAGTACAAGTAGAAAAGACAAGTACCGAGTTGTGATAAACATAAGAATAACATGTGTAACAAAAATAGCACTCTAGCATTTAATTTGGAGCAAAAGATAAAAAGTAGAACTACGATTTAATTAAAACAAAAAAATAAATATAAGCATAGTCTATCACAAATACAACTAATCACAAATATAATAATGTCCAAATATTTAAACATATCAAAGGAAAAAAGAAAACAACACACTCCACATCTTCTTCATCATCAACATCATCATCACCATCATCATCATCATCATCATCATCATCATCACCATGTCCCAAATCCAAATCTTCATCCATCTCAGAAGGCCAATATGGTGTGAAAGTGGGGCGAGTAGGAAATTCCACATAATGATCACCCCCCATAGCCTCATTATAAGCAAAATCATACTCAACCTTCCTCAACATAATATCTTCACTATGGTACAAGTAAGATTCAAGGCCTTTTACCTGATTCTGTAAAGTTGTAAGATCTCCTTATTGAATCATCATTTGTTCCATAAAAGAATGCAGAGTAATAGTATTAGAAGCAGATGGTTGGGAGCAGAAGCAGGAGCAGAAGTAGAAGCTAAAGTAGAAGGTATGTTAACTCCAGTCTTAGGTCTAGTCCCAAAATGTATCTCATATTTTTCCAGATTTGTTTTTCCAATGGGTTTATGTGATAATAAAGTTTCTTCCCAAGTCTCATACTTCACACCAGATCCAGTACACAAAGTAGTAATAAGTGAAGGGTAGCCCAAACCTTTTGTAGTAACCTTTTGTAGTTCATCTCGAGGAAACAAGCATGTTGGTATAAATGAGGGAGCCAATGTCAATAAGTTTCTTCATCTGAATACAATAGTTCAAAGTGGCTCTCTCACAAGTTACCTCACTAAAATGGTTGGTAGGCAATAATCTACAAGAGATGAAATATTGCCAAGCTCGAGAATGAACATTAAGTTTTGAAAAGGAAAATTTCACCCATCACCCATTTTTAATTTTCTAGACTCCATTTTCATCAATCCAAAATCTCATAATCTCATCCAATTCATTATTAGTAGGATGGAACTCAGAAAAGAAACAGGTAGGAACAATATGTAGTTGGTATTTGTGGTTAATCCCAACAGAACTGATATCCACATATTTCCCTCGTACATAGACTAAATCATCGGATTCGTCTAGCAGGTTCGCATTGAACGCTCAAAAAATTGAAATTATGTATACAACTAACTGTTCCCACTGTCGTTCCGCAATCAAGTGCTCAATAGTTCTGTCAGGATGTAGAAAATTGTGTTCTGCAATCAACTTCTTTGATTGCAGATCAACATACCTGTCCCGTGCCCTTGCACTGACAAACTTATCAGAATCAAATGTTGCCATTTCCTTACCTCTTTTCATTTTAGGAGCCATGTTTAATCTAAAATTTTTAAGATAAATTCCCAAAATCACAAACTCAACTTCAAAAGACTCCTAAAAATATATTCTAATTATAAATAATCATTTACCCATGGATTTCACACTATTTTCATCAAATCTTCTAATTTTTGGCCTAATCCACAATCTGGGTTAAATCCATTGTCAAATCAAAATATTTCAAAGCTAGGGTGAAGATCTTACTTAGAGATGAAGAAATCTCAAGTTTGAAAGCCTAACTCCAAACCAATCAAGCACAAATTGAAACCCTAGGGGAGCAAAATGCGAAGAAAGGAGGAAGGGGATGAACAAAGAGTGAAAATGATAAAATTTGTGGGTTTAGACACTTAAAATAACTCACAGGTTAGTTTGGCACTATAGAGTCGGGCAGTGGCGCTATAGCGCCATGCATAGCCTGATGAACGACGCTATAGCGCCATTCATACCCATCATGGTTTTAATTTTTTTTATATTTGAAAAGGAAACAGAAAATTTAGGATGTAGAAAGGTTATTTTTTAAATTTTAACAGCTACAACTATAGTTATTGAGTTCATCGTCATTCTAAAATTTCAAGTTCGCAAATTCTAATTTGAAAACATAAGGCCAATTTTTCACAACACAACAGAACTTGTTTTATTATATTAATTATAAATTGAATACATACAACACAACCACATAGACATCAATTAGATGTTCATAAAAAAAAGACAATACAAACCACACTAAGTCTTAAAACAAAAACAGTTGGCACACCATAAGGAATTACACAACACTAAAATAGAAATAACTATATAAAAACATCCTTTAGGACCACTCTTGATCAGTGATGATATTCTTCATCCCACTCACCAAACAATTTTGATCGTAGCAATGGTAGAAAGGAATACAAGGAAATTCCTTTGCAAATTTGTCGTTGATCCACTTATTGGTGATATACATAGTCACTTGACTATCTTGGAAACACGCCAAACTATTGAATTGTAGTTTCAACAACCAATTCATATGCTTGTATTAATGGAAAAACTTTTTAACCTTTGAATGCAGAAGAGAAATCTCACCTCCTTCAATCTTCTCCAATCTTCTCAAGCTTTTCCATGAGGCACTCCAGACTTAATGCAATATATCCATTGATGTAGGTTTGAGCATCCTTATGCACCAACTTCTTTTCTTCAAATCTCTCATTGTCCTTATTCTCCATGATCTCTCAAATCTCTTTAGAATACTTAGAAATGTCGTGAGATACTTCAAATCCAGTCATAAACAATTTTATATAGAGGAAGGAGAAATGAAACCTAATTTTTGACGGTTTAAAGGAGTTATTTGAATTGGGGTGCTATAGCGCCAAACCAACAAACTCAATTCTCAAATTTCTTTCTTCCACACTTCAAGTCCTTCAATATAATGATGTTTTACGCCAATAAAAATGTATAAAACTCACAATAACTATATATAACTCATTACACCAACAATTCAAACCCAAATCACATCGATAACTATGGGTTGCCTCCCACAAAGCACTTGGTTTAACGTCATCAGCCCAACATAATCATTATTTTACTTAGGTCTAACCCAACATTATGATCTCTTCAAATGCCCCTCTCCACTCATGTAAGCTTTTAATCTGTGTCCATTTACCTTAATCACTCTCCCAATTTTTGGATTTTCAATATCAACTACTCCATATGGATATACTTTTACCACAACAAATGGTTCTGACCACCTGAATTTAAGTTTTCCTGGAAACAATTTCAATATTGAATTATAAAGCAATATTTCTTACCTAGGCTCAAAACGCTTTCTCAGAATTTATGATCATGTCTAAATTTTATTTTCTCCTTATAAATTTTGGCATCTCATAAGCTTCATTTCTCAATTCATCAAGCTCACTTAATTTCAATAATCGCTTATCTCCAATATTTTTCAAATTATAATTAAACTCTTCAATTGCATAGTAAGTTTTATGTTCCAACTCAATTGGCAAGTGATATTCCGTATATGAGCCTATATGGTGTCATTCTTGTAGGTGTTTTATAAGCAGTCCTATGGGCCCATAAAGCATTATCAAGTCTAGTAGACCAATCAGTCTTTTTAGGATTAACCATTTTTTTAATATTCTTTTAATTTATCTATTGGATACTTCTGCTAAACTACTGGTTTGAGGATGATAAGCTGTGGCAATTCGATGTTTAATCCCAAATTTTTTAGTTAACATTTCAATCATTTTATTCTTGAAATGACTTTTCCCATCTGTAATGATAACATGTGGCATTCGAAATCTTGTAAAAATATTCTTTCTTAAAAATTTTGCTACACTTTAAGCATCACAACAAGATAAAGCAACTGCCTCAATCCATTTAGAAACATAATCCATAGCTATCAAAATATAAATCTTTCCAAAAGATGGTACAAATGGTCTCATTAAATCTAGTCCCCAAACATTAAGGATTTTAACCTCAAGAGTAAAATATAGGGGTGTTTCATCTCTTCTAGGAATATTGTTTACTCTCTAACATCGATCACATATTTTTTTTATAATTATTAACATCCCTAAATCAAATAGGTCAATAAAATTCAGATTGTAAAATCTTAAATGGAGTTGTATCCACTCCAAAATGTCCACCAAAATCTGATTTATGAAATTTTTGATTAATTTCTTAAGTTTCTTTTAATGGAACACATCTTCGAATAATTAAGTCTTTGCACTATTTATATAAATAAGGGTCATCTCATAAGTAAGATTTTGAATCATAAATGAACTTTTTTTAATTTTATGGCCATCTAATTCATAAGGTAAAATATTACTAACCAAGTAGTTCACTATATCATCTTACCATGAAATTTGTCATTCATTAATCCCATATATATGTTCGTCAAGAAAATTCTCATTAATTTCATCATTTAAATCTTTTGCATTTTCTTGTTCAAGCCTTGACAGATGATCAGCTATTTGATTATCAGTGCCCTTCATATCCACAACTTGAAAATCAAATTCTTACATTAGAATGACCCATCTAATTAATCATGATTTTGCATCATTCTTCATCATTAAATACTTTATAGCAGAATGATCAGTATGCACAATAAATTTGGTTTCAATAAGATAAGATCTAAATTTATCAAAAGCAAACACCATAGCTAATAATTCTTTTTCAGTGATAGTGTAATTAATTTGAGCCTCATTTAGATTTTACTAGCATTGCATATCTTGAACATCTTATCATATCTCTGTCTTAAAACAACCCCTGTAGCATAATCACTAGCATCACACATTAATATAAAAGGTTTTTTCCAATCATGCGAAATAATAATAGGTGCGGTGATAAATTTATCTTTTAATAAATTAAAGGAATTTAGGCACTCTTCATTAAAATCAAAGTTGGAACCTTTTTCTAAAAGTTCGTATAATTGCTTGGAAATTTTTGAAAAAACTTTAATATAACATCTGTAGAAACCAACATGTCCTAAAAAACATCTTATTCCCTTCACATTAATTGGAGGTAGCAATTCGACAATAGCTTGAATAATTGCTGGATCAACTTCCATGCCTTTTTTAGAAATTTTATGCCTTAAAACTATTCCTCATGCAACCATAAATTAGCATTTTTCCTAGTTAAGAACAAATTTTGTTTCTTTGCAACTATTTAGAACTCTTGCTAAATGATCTAAACATATATTGAAAGAAGTCCCAAAGACCGAGAAATCAACCATAAAAATTTCAATTCATTTCTTAATTAGATCACAAAACATTGACATCATGAGTATTACATAATCTAAATGACATTCTTGTAAAAACAAAAGTTTCATAAGGACTAGTAAAAGTTGTTTTCTCTAGATTCTCAGGAGCAATAGGTATTTGGTGGTATCCAGTGTATCCATCCAAAAAAAAAATAATGGTGTCCTGCTAGTCTATCCAACTTTTGATCCAGAAAAGGTAAGGAAAAATGGTATTTTCTAGGGGTGGCATTTAATTTTCTATAATTAATGCAGATTTGCCATTTAGTAACTTGCCTTATCGAAATTAATTCATTTCTTTCATTTTCAAATGCAGGCACTCCTCCTTTCTTAGGAACACAATGAATAGGACTAACCCAAGAACTATCTGAAATTGGATAGACAATCCGAACATCCAACCACTTCAAAATTTATTTCTTAAAAAAAAAGATTCAATCTCCTTTGAGGATCAACCATAGGCATATGGTTATCTTCCATCAGAATGTGGTGCATACATATTGAAGGACTAACTCTTTTAATATCGAATAATGCCCATTGAAAGGTTTTTTTATGATTCTTTAATATTTGTAATAATTGTTATTCTTGTTCTACAATCAATTCTGATGATATAATAACTGGTAATGTAGATGAGTTCCCCAACTATGCATACTTTAGATAAGTAGGTAAGGTTTTCATCTCAAGTTCAGGATATTTTTCAATAGATGGAATCAGATGTATACTATTTTTAGTAGTATTTAAAATTTGATAATTTCTTGAACAAAATTTGAATCCTCTGTAATCATCTCATTTAATTCATCTTCAGAATCTCCTTCAATCTCAGCTTCTTGTTCTTCTTCTAAAATGACTTAATCTTTTTGATCCAATATGACTTCACATGTATTTTGAAAATGATTAACAATTATATCATAAACAATATCCATTATATAACATTTTCCATCAGGACAATTCATTATTTTAAGCACATTAAATGTACCTTCCTGATCATTCACTCTCAATGTTAATTCCCCTTTTTACACATCTATCATTATTCATTTTGTAGCAAAGAAAGGTCTCCCCAAAATGACAGAAATTTCTTTATCTTCTTTCATATCTAATACAATAAAATTAATAGGTAAGATAAATTTATTCACTTTAACCAGTATATCTTCTATCTATAACCCCTATAACCCCTTTAGGATAAGTGATAGATCGATCCGCTAATTGTAGCGTTCAATAGTGGGAGAAATATCTCTTAAACCTAACCTTTTTAATATAGGTAATAGCATAAGGTTAATGCTCACTCCTAAATCACATAAAGTTTTTTCACAAAATTTTTCTCCAATTGCACAAGGTATGGTAAAATTACTAAGATTTTTAAGTTTTTAATGAAGCTGTTTTTGAATTATTGTACTACATTTTTCACTAACTGCATTAGTTTCATGATCAACAAACTTTCCTTTTTTATTTAAAACTTATTTCATAAAATTGGCATAACTTGGCATCTGTTCCAATGCCTCAACAAAAAGGATATTAATTGTATGCTTCTTAAATATTTTAAAAAATTTTGAAAACTATTGATCCAACTTTTGTTGTTGAAGTCTTTGAGGAAAAGGTGATGGGGGACTTTATAAATTAATCTTAGTTAAAAAGTTAGGTGTTTCTGCTTCCTTATGAATAATCTCTTCAGGTCTCTCAATTTCTTATACTTCTCTCTCAACTTCAATCTCTTTTTGAAGTCCAACATTTAATTCCTTTCCACTCTCTAGTTGGGCCACTTTAACTTGCTCTAGCTCTTTACTATTTACTTTAGGATTGATATCTATATTACTAGGAAGTGTTCCCTGAGGCCTATTGCTGAATGCGTTAGCAATTTGTCCCAGTTGATTCTTCATATTTCTAATAGCAGCACTTTGAATTTGTAAATGATTACCCATTTGCAACACCCGTTTTTCCATAGACAACTTCTTCTCCTTAACTTGTTGATTAAATTCAGGAAGATAAGCAGGTGTAAAGTTAGCACCAACCTGGTTGTTCCAATTTTCCAATGGGTTGACAAGAGCATTACCCCATTATTGACTTCCACCACTAAGATTATTGTTCCAATTAAAGTTAGAATGATTTTTCCAACCTAGGTTGTAATAATTTGAATATGGGTTATTGGGTCTGTTGATAGTATTTATAGTTTCTAATGAAGTATGAGAATCAATCATTTGTCCTGATGAATTTTCTTCAATCATTTGGGGTGTTGAAGAAAAATTCATTCCAATTTGGTCTATCTTCTTAGAAAATGCAACAACTTGATATGCAATCATTGAAATAACATCGTTATCATCAATGCTTGCCACATTCTTAGGATTTACCCTATCAGAAGGCCATTGAAAATTATTTATAGTCATTTCTTCAATTAATGAATAAGCTTCATGTTGACCTCACTTTTGGTTGAGGTCAAGAAATTTCTTTAGTAGCCTAGGTCTAGCCATAAGGACTTTCCTATTGACTAGTCTCAGAAAATTAGAAAAGGTATCCTCACCATTAGAAATTCAAAACTCTTCTCTTTTCTCAACTTGAGATTCCACATATTGGTCTTAACCTCTAATATTTAATAGGTAAGATCATTATGGGAGAAGCTCAAGAAGAGTTCCTATAAGGCTACTTGGCCTTAGGATTGACCCTGGGTGTTGACTTGGAACTAGGGTACACCATATCTTCACAATACATTGGTCTATGACTCATTCAGAATGGTTCTCTACCCAATTGCACTTGAAATGCCCAACTTGGCCTTTTGCCCCTAGGCATCTCCAAATTACCTAATTGCCTTTGGGACCCAAATTTGGCCAAAATTCCCAAATTTTGCCAAAATACCCAAAACTGATCAAAAACCTATTCCAAACACTTTGAATACATCCAAAATTGCCAAGACTAACAAAAATGACCAAATTACCAAAATGCCCCTCCATGGCCCAAAAATCTAAAAATTCCAAAAATTCCCAATAAATCCCAATAAATCCAAAATATTCCCAATTTCATTTTATCCAACTATACCATGGTCCAATTTGGTCAATTTGACCATCTTTGACAAAATCCCCAAATTAGCCCCAATATTGGCTAACACATCAAATTTCAACAATTGATGACCAAATACAACAATAAATTTGAGCTTAGCCCAAAGCTAGCTCAAGTTTGACCCAAATTTGACCCTTAAAGGCTTAATTTAGGTCTAAACCCAAACCCGTCAAAATCCATACAAATTAACCATCAAATCAACTTCAAAACAGCTTTCATCCTTCGTGAAAGTTGTGCATCATGATGTTTTACACAAAATATAACAATCAATTTGAGCTTAGCCCAAAGCTAGCTCAAGTTTGACCCAAGTTTAGCCCTACATGCTTAATTTAGGTCTAAAACCAAACCCATCAAAACCCATCCAAATTGACCACCAAATCAATTTCAAAATAATTTTCTTCATTCATGAAAATTGTTTATTATGATGTTTTGCACCAACCGCAATAATTAATTTGAGCTTATCCCATGGCTAGCCCAAGTTTGACCCAAACTTAGCCCAACATGCTTAAAATGGGTCAAAAATAAAAAATCCACCAAATTGATTAACCAATTGACCTTAAAATGACTTTCACCC
>NW_018165484.1:276820-277195 GCF_001263595.1 Phalaenopsis equestris
CTCTAACACCAAATGACATATTTAATTGGGTCAATTGGAATGCATAACCTAGTTCAAACACAAGATTTGGTCACATGCACCATTTGGACTTATGACCAAATCCAAACCAATTGAGCTTGGTATGGTCAAATGAGCCCTACCATAACTCATCCTAGACCCTAGGGTTGAGTTTAAAGCCAGCCATCAACCCATGGTTAAGCTTGATATTTATCTCATGGGTAAAAAATTTAATTTTAATCTTTGGAAGGGATAATAAAGAGGTTAAATCAAGGACACATGTCCATACCCTATGGTGCCATTTTTACTGGGCATCATAAGCTTTAACCATGATCCAACCCTTGATTAGCCACCTTAACCCAAGCTAAAAGCCCAAAG
>NW_018165485.1:0-7673 GCF_001263595.1 Phalaenopsis equestris
AACTAAAGTGATAATAAATGCGCAATAGTGGTCAAGCAACTATGGATAGATGATTACAGTCATGTGACGATGGTTGGGAGTTCGTAATCCAGTAATGGTGGTTAGACATCCATATATAAGTGTAGTAGTCAAGAGGCCATAACTGGGAAACTAAATTTTAAAAATTATAGTGACGCTAGAAATTATAGTGATGGTCGAGTGACCATAAACAAGCGGCACAAAAATTAGGCAACCATAAACAGGTGATAGTGGTTAGGAGATTGTAGTTGAGCTTTAAAAATTAGGTGATTCTAACCAACCAGTGGTGGTCTTCAGATGATCGTAATCAGGAGATGGAGGTCAAGTGGTAAAAATTTAAGGATCGCTGGCGAGCGACCATGATCTAACAATGGTGGACGAGAGACTATAAACGAGTGATAAAAGTTAGGTGACTGTAGTTGTACGTTAGTGATCATGCAATAATACTTAGGTGACTGTTGTTAGTTATTTCATTTGGTTAGTGGAGGTTTAGGTATCATAGGTATCATAGGCGAGCAACTATAGTTGAGTGATCATGACCAATAAACTTTTAATGTTCAAAGGAAGTTGGGCGATCATAGTTGGGCATTAATGATTGATTAATTGTAGCTAGTAAATGATGATCGGGAGATAATGGTTTGATGTAAAAGGTCTAGCAATCATAGTTGGGTGATTATGGTTGGGAGACTATATAAGAACAATAAAGGTTAGGTAGTTATAAACAGAGAATGGAGTCCCATGGTGCATAATTGATCATTGATGGCCATGTGATATCATTAAATGATAGAAATCAAACAACATTATAATTGAGCATCAATGATAAATTAATTTATGGGATTGAATTGTACTAATTCAATGATGATGGTGGCTTAATGATGGTTGTGTTCTAACTATGATGGATGAGCATTGGTGGTTGAATGATCGTGGATGATATGTGACGATCAGATAAAAGTGGAAGGGCAATGATGGTCTGATAGCAATGGATGAGCAGAATGGTTCAATGGTGGTGGATAGAAGCAACATTCTAAAGGTTGTGGATGATGTTGACCTCATTTTTGGCGAGGTATGACCAATCTCTTCTTTAGAAGACTAGGTCGTACAAGTTTATTAGCTTACATTAGTGGTTTACATGTTATTAAGTTTTATTATGCTAAATTATCTGACATCGATTCACTTTTTTATATGTTATGCTCTTGTATTTTTTTTATATTTTACTTATGGCATGTTTTTGACCACATTTTTGGTGAGGTATAGTTCTTCTCTTAGAAGCCTAGGATCTAGTCGTAGGACTTTCTTAGACTATCCTAGAGGATTAGTGATTGAGCCTACCCATACAAAAAATTCTAACCACTTCTTTGTTCTTCTTGGAGTCTTAAATGTGTGGTTTTTAAACTCTACCACTTAGAAGATTGAGACCAACATGAGGAAGCTTAAAAAAAGTACCTGTAGGTTTGTCAGGCATTAGGACAACCACACATTTAAACTCACTACAAATTCTCAAACACATCCAAAGCCCTCCATTTACCCAAATTTGCCCATAATTCCCCAAATTTCTAAAATCCCCAAAAACACCCAAAATACCAAAATTCCCTATGTCTACCTCAGATCAATCAAAATCCCCAATCAAATCTAATCCTACTCAATTCCAAGTTCAAAATAAAATTTGTCCAAATTCAAATCCAAAACCACCCCAAATTAACCAAAAATCCAATTTTGACCAATTTGAACCCATGAGACAAAAGCAAACTTCACCAAATTCAAGTCTAAATTTTATCACGACCAATCTTAAATTTCACCAAGCCCAAAATTAACCCTCTCATCCACCATACTTAATTCCAAAATTCCCACCCTACTTAATTTTAAAAACCCAAATGCATGCCAAAATCAATCACCTATGATTTATTTTTGAAAACCTACCACATGACATGAAATGTCCCCCCTCATCCATTTAATAAAAAATCAAACCTTGGACCATGACACACATAATTGATTTCACACATATTTGGCCTCATGAAATTTCTTCATAAATACTCCAAAAAAATTCTAAATCCATTTTCATGCAGGCCATGTAAGCCATATGTTAGCCACCAAGCCACATGCAAGCCCCAAAGTCATGCCAAAGCTTCATGCAAGCCGTCAAACCATTTATAGCAAAAAGTGACCACCTTTTTGGATTTCCTAAAAATTGGTTAACCACTTTAATGACTCACCCAAACTCATGCTCAACCCAAATCCCTCTGTTTGGGACTTGTCTGCCCAAGCCCCCATGAAGCCCAATCCTTATGAGAAGTGAGTACAACCCAATTCCATGACACGACCAAAAGTACACAAAAGTGAGCCAAGTCAACTTCCCTCAATATCAAGTATATTTATATTTTGTTTTATGCTTCTTCTGTCCACTCCCTCCCTTCCTCTCACCTCCAAAACGGTGACAAGGCATCCCCATTCTTTCCATCTCCTCTCTAACCAAGCCCCAAGCAATAATAATGAAATCTTCTCATTTCTTCTCTTCCAACCAGTGAACTCCCCAAGCTCTCCCATCCTCCTTCCTGGTAATCTCTTCTCTCTCTCTTTTCTTTATTGTACATGCATGCCACACATTTCTTATGTATTTACACTTAGGTCATCTATATCTTATGTATTTACTTTCTAAAACCAAGAACTTGTTACTCACCACTCAAATCTTATATATTTACATGCTCATAATTTTATTTCCTAAATTCTTACATGCATGCTATGCAAATTATATATATATATTATATGCACACCACACAAATTCTATATATTTACATACATACCACTTTATTCTTATGGATTTACACATCTACCGCCTAAACTTTTATATTCACACGCATGTCATATAATTTTATGTATTTACACGTATACCACTCTAATTCTATGTGATTACTTGCCTTAGACATTTTAAAAGAGAGGGAGAGAGAGAGAGAGAGATTTACATGCATGCCACCCTATTCTCATGTATTTACACACAAACAAATTATTCTTGTATATATAAACATGTGCACGCAAAACTATTTTTTTTTTCTTTATGAACTTACATTTTCACCATCTAAACTTTCATACTCGCGTGTATGCAACATAATTTTTATGGATTTACATGGCTAATATCTAAACTTTGAGTATTTTTGTGTATGTTGTTCAAATACGTCCAAAAACTTAGACTTGTTAGGTGTCAAACAACTTAGGCTTCGGAGACGATGAGGTCGACGTGGCGTCGACGTGGATAAATAGATCAATAGAATGTTTTTTATTTAAATAATTACATAAACTTTAAAAATATATATCTCTGTGTAAGAAAATCATTAAAACAATTTAAAAAAAACCCCAAACTAAAAAAAATAGAGGGACATAAAAAACATAAAAATTAAACTTATATGTAAAAATTATACTATTAAAAAATCACTCAAATTTGTCTGATTAAAGAAAAACACTTTAAAATACTCCCATAAAAAATTTCAAAGTAAAAAAAAAGTGTTTTGAATGTCTCAGTGTATTTTCTTACTAATTTTGGTTTAAAATAATTATAATAATTAAAATATAAATAAAAAAATATAAAAATCAACTTCGGTGAGATATTTGAGGACAGAGGCACTTAGAAAAAATAAAATAGTAATTAAAATAAAAAATTCATTTTTAGGCATTTAAAAATATTTAAAATAATAAAAAAAATCAATAATATACAAAATATTTTAAAATGCCACCAAATCATCTCTCATCAAAGAAAATAACTAAAAAATGCCTCCATGAATTTTTCAGGATCCAAAAATATATTTTTAATACTTAAAATTATTTTTCAAGATATTTATGATTACTCACTAAATTAATTATAAAAATAAAATACAAATAAAAGTATATAAAATTGAGTTTGTGAACTCCTTAAGGTCAGATACACATAAGAAAAATAAAATTAAAATCAAAATAAAAAGTTTTTTTTGGTATTTTTAAGTAAAAATAATTAAAGTAATAATTAAAATTTGGAAAAATGTAAAATATGTCAAAATGATGTGAAATCATTTCTAATAAGAGATAGTGCCTTTAAAGCATTTTTATAAATTTTCAAAAGCCTAAAATGTATTTTTAAACACTTAAAATTATTTTCTTATAAATTTATAAATTATCCATCAAAATAATTCTAATAAAAAAAATATAAATAATAAAAATATAAAATCAATTTATCTCACTTCCTTGAAGTTATAGGAGTCAACGAAAAATAAAACTTGAATCTTTGAAATTAAAATATATTTTATATTTATTTATTCATCAAAATCAATATAAAAATCATAAAAATTTATATATAATTCAAAAATTCATAAAAATGTACCTAAGCAGCCCTCTGACTTTGGGGAACCTCTTATAATTTTTCTAAGGACAGAAAACATAATTTGAATAATTAAATTAATTAACTTTGAAAATTCATAATTTTTTTATTAAAATAATTCCAGAAAATAAAATAAAGATAAGAAAAATATGATGCCTCCTCTTATGTCTTGATTAACATATGGGTAAGAGGTTAATTAAGTTTCATAGTAATGTGATTAGAAACGAAAGAGTTATGGGATATAAACCCTAAGGGTATGGATATAATTTTGGAAATTCATGTCCTAACCCTTTGATTAATATTTAGGATAAACCAAAGGGAGGGGATATTAAACTAGGATGATTGAACATACTAAAATGATTGAAACATAAGAGTAGTTAGGTACCAACCCATTCACCTGATTTCTAAAAAAAAGGACAAAATGATTATTATCTGAATTATTTGACATAGAAAGATGTGTGATGATTTGGATGATCCAAGAGTGAGGGAATGACATTATAAATTGATAAATTCATTAATATTGATCCCTCAATCAATGGTTGAATTAAATACAATCCTTGAACCAAGATCATGCCCAATTTATAAATATTTTTCAAAATTACAAGATTACCCCTAAAATCCTTTTGGAGCTTAATGGAAAATTAAGGTGAAAATACTTGAGGAATGATAAGGTTTAAATGATAATAATATCTTTGAAGTACCACACGTCCACACCCAATAAAAGGATGAGAATATAGGATTCTCTAATACAATATAATTATACATTTAAAGTTTTCCCGTGATGTCAAGAAATTGATTAATTCCCCTTACCTATGGTTTAATCAAGACAAAGTACACTGAGTATAATCTAAAAGCATAATAATACAATTCCTAATTAACTCAACAACATAAGGAGGCTAAATGAACTTAGAATAGTCTGAAAGATTTTAAAGTCGTTTAGAGCCACACTCTGAACTCCTTTATAGGATTAACTCCCCTTACCCATGGTTTAATCAAGACAAAGCACACGGAGTATAATTTAAAAACATAATAATATAATTCCTAATTAACTCAACAACATAAGGAGGCTAAATGAACTCAGAATAGTCTGAAAGATTCTAAAGTCGTTTAGAGCCACGCTCTGAACTCCTTTATAATATTTTAGACATTCTACAGGACATTCAATTCTATCATGATTTGTTGAAAGTAATCATCCCTAAAACATAACAATCAAACATAATACGACAAATGAATCCCTTAAGGACTAACAAAGATATGATTCAGGACCCTTTAATACACGTTAAATAAAAGACCCCAAAACAAAAGACCCCAAAACTACTTATCCTGTCTTAATAACTCAATTCTCAAGGGTATCAGTCTTCAGTTAGGTATTCAAACCTTGTGGGCAACTGGGGATATTTGTTTATGCCACATATGAATCACCGGGCTGGTGTAAGTTGAAGGTTTTGGTGGCTAAGGGCAATGACAAAAATGCTTATGTGTTAAATGAGGGATACGAAGTGGAACATTAGAATAGTATCTCCTACTCCCGAGGATCCTTCAAGAAAGAGTAATTGGACCGACGATAGTGTTCACCAACTTTTGGTAAGAAATTAGCCCATACATTCTCAGGTTGACGGTAGTTCAGTCCGATTAAGATGATTAACTCATGGACAATCTAAGTTTACCAAAAAATATATTTATATGTAGCCAAAATATGTTTTCTCACAACACAACTACTTTTGTTAAACAAAACTCCACAAGCATGAAAAAGTAAAAGGATTTCAAATACAAAAATTAGGAAAGTCCACTGGTTAATTATCTTGATTATACTAAAAATTGTCCCTCTAGAGAATGTATGGTTGGTAGCCTCTATTCAAGGTTGGAAGCACACAACTCAGCTCTATGCCCCCACCTTTACCAAATTTTTACACTTCATCGCGGTCCTTCATATGCGACATTGGGTTACTTCACTCATCTGTATTTGTTCTTCCGATGATTTTGTTTGGATTTCTTCTTACCGGTTTCTTCTGCAATTTCCTTAAATTTCTTGCAATTATATTATGTTATGGTACTAACCTTACAGATGTAGCAGATGCTCAGGTACAAATTTTATAGTTTATTTACTGTTGTTCCATTGCTTTACTGTCACTTTACTATATTATGCATGCTTTACATTACCAGTGAAACAAAAATGCACTTTTAATAAATTAAATATACACTTTCAATGCATTGAATGCACTTAATTCACTCTTTTCAGATTTATGAGAATCTCTCAGATTAAGTAACCTACGGTTGCTAAAGAGAATTTTTTGATTTAAATAAGCTTAACAACTCACTAAATAAATTCGAATGAAAATAGTCAGGTCAGGATGATAGAACCGTAGGATCTTAACCGGTTCGCTCAACTTAAATTAAAATTCCCCAAATACTCAAACAACAATAACAAGTGAAATAAAAACATAATAAATAAACAATTATGACTCATAATACACATAAACTTTGAAACTGCTACTTCAACGAGAAATATTGGAGTGAACCGCAACAGACGGTGGATGACAATCTATAAGAGCAAAATAGGTGTACATCAACTAAACCATTCCTTAGAATTAAAAAAACAAGCCATAGGATTTTGAGGTAGTTCATCTAAGATGACGTAAATCCTCAATTTATCTTTAGGCTCCTGCATAATTATGTTGTGTAATGTAAGTCCCAACTCTCCTTAGGCTATGAGGTTTTCATTTAGTACGACGTAAACCCTCTTATCTTTCTAAGTTATTAAAATGATCGATGTTATGTAAGTGTAAGCCCTAAATAATAAAAATAGCAGGATGAAACATAAAAGGATAGTTTGGGAAGTCACCAAGATTCTCCTTAATATCCATAAAATCCCCTAGTTCTTTCCTTGTATTCCCATAATCAATGTTCCTATTTGAGCCTTTCCTGTTTGATTTTTTATGTTCGACCTTGAAACCTTAAACATTGAATTCTTGAAGACAAGTATCTCTGATCATAATGGAGAGTATCCTTAAGTGATTTCGGTCATTTAAGATGTAATTAATTATAGAGATTTGTCATTATAAGAAACTTTAAGAACCCGAGTAATATAAACCATTTCTAATCTTTATATTAGATAGAAGAACTTTTCAGTCAACATATAAACAGTTCGCAGACCAAAACGAATGTCATAAATTTTTTAGTTTGTTTAATCGAGCCTTATTATCAAGTAATGTGTCTATTCCTCAGGATGAGTGTATTGCTTGTGACGCTGTGCCCGATTATTTGAACTATTAAATGAATGAGATCTTCATTTTTCAAAATTATATATATATATATA
>NW_018165485.1:7716-20238 GCF_001263595.1 Phalaenopsis equestris
GAGCAATGTCAGTCCAACAATGATGATTGGGGACAAATATAGTATAAGAAATTCAATATACAACTTCTCTCTGTTAAAAATATAATAATAATAATAATAATAATAGTAATATTGCACGTCGATTAGGTTATATCAAAGTAATAAAAACTTAACTGCATAATTTATTTTATTTTCTAAATGGTGTAGGATTGCTAATTGAAAAGTCAAACTTGTAGAAGTGTATTTTTTGTTGCCTTGAAGTAAGTAACTGATTCTTATTAGAGGATAAACGTACATTTCCTAGCTAGGGGAGTTAATTCTTATTAATTGTAGTAGATTCATAGCTATTTTATAGAATTTCCACTTATGCCCTTATTATTTCAATTTTGTACTTGTTATCTGCTTTAATTATTGTTCATGATGAGATCACAATTCGTCTTAACTTATTACTATAAATCTTCTTACATATTTAAATTAATCATGCAGTTTTGATATTTTCTTTTTTGCACTTTATGAAATTACATCTTATATCACAAGTCTGTGCAAAATATCATATTGCTTACATATTATATTTTTTAAAATAGTTTGACATGTTTGTGTGTGATGATATGTAGATCGGTAGAACCCTTTTGGATTGTGGCTAGCTGAGTCGACGGGTCCTCAGAGTGATGCACTATAGAAAATCGTCAGAGTTTTTTGGGTTGGTGTTGACATTATCAGTTTCAGGGTATCTATTATTTAAATAATAACTTGGAACTAAACAATAAGAAACCTGACAAAAAATGATTGCATGTTTTCGTATTATATGCATATTTCATGTTTACCCCTCTTGTTGTCTTACATCGTTACATATGAACAAAGAGATTTTCCTTATTTGCTGTCCATATATCATGCCTCATTTTCCTTATCGTTTATGTTTCAATTGATAATTGTTATTTACTAAGTGTGTTTATCAAACTCACTCTTTGATATTTTATGTACAGGTTTTATTCTGCCACCAAGAGGGTAGTTTCTACCAGAGCAAGCCTTTTAGTTTTAGTTTTCCCATTTTGGTTTTTTTTTTCTTCAGTATTTATTTTAGTTTTTTTTTCTTGTTGGGTCTGGGTAGTTGTTCATTGTTATTATTTTTATTTTGATTCAGCTAATTTTGTATTTTCAGTCCACCTATATCATTGAAGTTTTTCAGCATTAATAAAATTTACATTTTCTTTTCTTTTATTTGCATGCAAGTTTTTCTTTAAAAATATAAAATAAGTTTATTTTATTTCATTATGCTATGCATTGTTTGGTTGTTCCGTCTTTTGAACCCAAGGTGTGATAGAGTGGTATCAAAACATATGTTTTGTATTTAAACTTCCTAGATTTTGCATCAAATATCCATTGACTTCTTAGGATTGGGCAAGGGATAGGTTATTCTTGTAAGTCAGTATTCAGTTGAGTTTGATTTCGTGCATATTTTGATTATTTAGAATGGCTCCAAGAAAAAGAGGCTTTGCAGCCACTCATGGAAGAAGAGTTTAGAGAGATGCTATAAATGACGTGACTGATCATAGGGGTATCCACTCCCCTAATCGCCGTCGTGGTGATCGTATTCAAACCACTGAGACTGTTGGAGAATAGAATCTCAACATAAAATGTTACTCAAGCATTACAAGCCAACTTTGTAGCCCAAATTGTACATATAGTTCAAGATTTTGCATCTCATATCCCTTGACTTCTTAGGATTGAATAAGGGATATGTTATTCTTATAAGTTAATATTCAATTGAATTTTATTTCGCATATCTTTCAATTGTTTAGAATGACTCCAAGAAGAAGAGGTGCTGCAACCGCTCATGGAAAAAGAGTCAAGAAAGTTGCTATAAATGATGTGACTGTTCCTAGGCGTCTTCACTCCCCTAATCACTGTTGTGTCCATCCTACTCAAACCAGTACTGGAGCACATAATCTCAACATGGCGACTATCATGGAGTTTGTAACAAAAATGTTACCCAAGCATTAAAAGCTAATTTGATAGCCCAAATTGCAAAAGCAGTCCAAGCTATTTAGCAAGCAGTGCAACCAACACTACAAGTCACTCAACCAGTACCTCCAATGACCGTCATGGAGACTCAACATAATCAACCAATGACAATGATCAATGGGAGTACAATGGATCAAGTGATGGACCAATTTTTTAATACACATCCAACTATTTTTAATGACATAGTGGACCCAATAGAGGCTGATGCATGGCTTCATGACATCGAGAGGAGACTTCATGGAATAAAGTGCCCCAAAGATTGTGTTATGAACATTCCAATGTTTCAATTATGTGAAAGAGCTGAGGATTGGTGGGAAATTCACCATCACAATACTTTTGGACCAGAAACTGAAGTTTCATGGGTAGATTTCAAGAGAATATTCCTAAAGCTCTTTTCTCTAAAGTAGATTGGGTCAAGCTCATGAATGACTTAAGGAAGTTGGAGCAAGTAGCGAAGATCGTTTGAGAATATGAGAGGAATTTTGCCAGAATAGTCTATTTTATCCATCAATTAATCAATATGAAAATCAGAAGATCTATCACATACTTGTTGGCTTGAGAGAGAACAATCGGAGGTGTCCATCAACTTTCAAGTGTATGACTTAGAGAGAACTAGTTTATTCAACTATTTGTGTGGAGATAGAGATCATTGTCTATGAGGAAAAATATGTTGGGAAGTAGAAGATTTTAGATACTTAAGCTAATAGGAGTTCCCAAAAGAGAGGCAACATCAAAATAATCAAGCACATAAGTTAAAAATAAATTATTAGTGTGTTCAATATGGGAAATGACATTCTAGGACATGTAATTTGGTCGTTGGTAAAGACTTCAACTGTTATAGTGCCGACCATAAAGCTAAAGATTGTCCCCTCAAAGTTCAAGTTCAGCCACAAGGAAGAAACAATTGAAAAATGATTTTAAATCTAATCATAAGAATAAGTGGAATAAGTCAAATGAAGAACAATTTCAAAAACATCACAGAAAGGGTCAAGTGAAGCAAATTTTTTTTATCCTTAACAACAGTAATAACAAATGATAGTATCTTAATTGTATCAGTTGCATTCTTCTGTACCATAGTACTAGCAGTACCAACCACCTTAATAATAACCACTGATGTATCAACAACCCTTAATGGTGCGATACCAACCTAAGCAAGCTCAAGCTTCGAATTAGCCTAGAAAGGCAATTCCACCAGAAGCATTTGTTATGATGCAGGAAGAAGCTCATGATACTTCTGATGTGGTGTCATGTATCATCCTTATTTTAAAGCAACTAATAAGGATATTTTTTAACTATGAGGCAACTCATTCATTCATATCAAACAAATTTGCATTTAATGCTTTGGTTTTTTTTTTTACAATCACATGTATCAATCACTCTATCATCAGGCTCACATATGACAATTACTCAGTGTGTTCTTGATTGTGACATTGTCGTTAATGAAATGTATATGCCTACTTCTCTCATAGAATTCTCACTAGTTAAGTTTAATGTAAGCTTGAGTATGGACTAGTTATCCACATATCATGCAATTATATATTGTCATAAGAGATGGGTAATTTTTTGCATACTTGGCTCAGTCTCCTTTTGCTTCAAGGGTGGTAGGGGAGCAATTTCTTGTCTAAAAAATTAAAGCTTATAAATTTATATCCCATGGGTTGGCTGGCTATCTAGCTCATGTGATAGATTTCAAGAAATCAAGTGTTAGCATTGATAATGTCCCAGTTGTTCGGAAATTTGCTGATGTATTTCTTGAAGATTTATTTGGCTTACTGCCAGATCGTGAGATCACATTCACCAATGATTTACTTCCATAGATCACTCCAATTTATAAAGCAACGTTATGGATGGCCACTATAGAACTCTAAGAGCTCGCGTTTCAATTGTTGGAATTACTTAATAAAGGATTCATCTAGCCTGGTGTTTCACCTTGGGGAGCACTAGTTTTGTTTATGAAAATGAAAGATGGAAGCATGTGGTTGTGCATCAACCACAAAGCGTTGAATAAAGCGAACATGATGAATAAGTATCCACCACCTCAAGGATCTTCAGCGTTTTCCAAGATCGATCTTTGATCGGGTCCAATTAGTTGAAGACCAAGAATGAAGAGGTTTCAAAGTCTACTTTTTTATCTCGATACTAGCACGATGAATTTCTAGTGATGCCATTTGGGTTGATTAATGCCTTTATTTCCTTTATGGATTTGATGAGTAGGGTTTTCAAGCCCTCCATGGATTTATTTGTTATTGGTCTACTCCAAGAATGAAGAGAAGCATGCCCAACATCTCAAAGCTGCATTGAATACTATTTGATAGATTTAACTTTGTGCCAAATTTTTTAAGTGTGAATTTTGGCTTCAAAAAGTAGCATTTTTGGTGCACATAGAATTTCTATGGATTTTGTAAAGACTAAAGCAATAATGGATTGGTCGAGGCCAAACACTATCACTGAGATTCATAATTTTCTTGGATTAGCTGGATATTATCAGAGATTTGTTGAATGTTTCTCTCGCATTGCTAGAAGGATGTTACCTTTGAATGGTTCGATGCTTGTGAGAAGTATCCAAAAACTTAAGAATTATTTGGTAGTAGCCCTAATTTTCACCATTCCCTTTGGCACAAATGGATTTCAAATCTACTGCGATGCTTCGCATCAAGGATTGGAATTTGTTATGATGCATGACAAAGTTGTAGCTTATGCCTCTAGACAATTGAAGGTGCATGAAAAGAATTATCCTACCCACAAATTATAGTTAGCTGCAGTTATTTTTGCACTACAGATTTGGAGGTGCTTCTTATAATAACCGGTTTTTTTAAGAAATTGAAGAAAATTTTTGTCGACTTAAATTATACCTCAAATTTTGAATCCCTTGGATTTCAATTAAACCAATTTTGTAAAATTCTACACAAAGAATTGATCAATTCCATAGAAAGCACTGTATATAAAATATGAACGATATGAGAAATATAAATTTTGAAAGTTTTCAGTTTAATTAATTTTAATTAAACTTAATTATTTCTTAATCCTACCTTAATCCCGCAGCACTGTTTTTAACTGGCCTAACCTATGCATTATATGTGTCGATTAGGGAAAACTTCCATTCCAAGAACTCAAATTTCCCCTCCTGGAAAAGGCCGCATTTTCTGTCCGGACTCCTGACGTATATCTACGTGCGACGTAAGTTATTTCTGGGTTATTTTCAGGTTATTTTCGGGTTATTTTCAATAATACCGAAATAACCCAAAAATAAAGACCGCGGGTTATTTATGGGTTATTTCGGTATTATTGAAAATAACTCAGAAATAACATGAAAATAACTCAGAAATAACTTCCACCGCACCTAGAGCTACATCAGGAGCCCGCATAGAAAAATTTTTACCTTTCCAGATACTCCTCTCCCTTCCTCTCGTTTCGCTTGACGGAAGACATGGAAGAGGGACATGCGATTGCAGCAAGCCCACAAAAGGAGCAAGCGACACCTGGTAAGTTGGGACCTTCTCTCCTCTCCCTTTTTTCTCTGTCATTCCCCTCTCACTATAGGGTTTCATGCAGAAGAAAGACTTCCTTCCGCAAACTCTCGCACTCGAACCATTATAGTAAGGGGCAAATAAGCAAACAGTAAACCGAGCCACCCCTGGGTGTTGCAGTTCAGAATTTAGGGGTATAATACAAATTCTGTGAGTATGAATCTTTATTTCACGTTATTTGATATTTTTTTTTATATTGCTTCAATTTTGAGTTTTGCAACATTTTTTGTGACTTTTTTTGGTAGTTGTTAGAGATGTTGACTATGTGTTGGAAGCGTTGAACATCTTTTGCGAGCTTCCAAAAGGGTTCTAGCATGATATCAGCATGTGAGAAGTGAGGTTTAAAGGTGAGAGAAAGTAAATTTGATAGCTTTTGTCAAGGGCTAGTCACCGAGAAAGCCGCTTAAAATATGTTTTGTTAAATTAATCATTTTTTTTAGCTAAATCATCTTATGAACTAATATATTATAAATTCCTAATTCATTTAAGATTTTAAGTTGGTTACGTGGGCAGCGAGTTCGATTCAAATGTGTAGAAGATCATCGTAAGACAATCCCGTAAATCGAGGTAAATAATTCTATGTTAATTTAAAAAAAAATAATTCAATTTACAAAAATTACTTAAATCTTGAAGTTTAATACTATATTTTATAAGTTATTAATCTCAACATAAAAGTCACAGCAACCTCCAACTAACTATCGATGATTAAGAGTTTAGAGTCGCAACTAAGGCAAGTAATTGTATTTCTAAATTTTAATAATATTATTTATTTCATATTGTATGTTTGACTTCATGTATTTCCTAGTTTAATTAGATCTTCATATTGTTAGATAGAAAATATATGCATGATAAACATAATAAGAAAAAATATAGAATGTATGATATGAAAGATATGCTTGAAAGATATTTATGAGATGCATGATATTTAAGATTCTTCAATTTCTCAAATAAATTAATTATTGCAATTTCCCTTAATAAAATTTCATCCTCAAAATTCATGAATTCCACAACTATGAAGATGAAACAAAAGTGATTACAAAAATTTGTTTCTCATCAAGTGATAACTCAAACATATCAAACTCTATGCATCAACATCAATGACAACATGATTTTCTGGTTCTTGATGAGTTAGGGAATAGACTCTTAAGCGAATATTCTGCCTTGGTTGCTTTCTTACAAGTCACAATATCAGATTCTATCATCCTCTACTGATCACTTCTCGAAATAGATCCTTCTTGAAAATTCCTATAAATTGGATGTCAACCATAATTTTGGTCGGTTGTTTTTGAAATAGATTAACTTTAATTACTATATATATCACACACACACACACACACACATATATATATGTGTGTGTGTGTGTGTGTGTGTGTGTGTGTGTGTGTGTGTAATTTTGATTTTGAAAAATAATATCTTAATCTTGAAAAATATGATCAAATAGATCTCATATATTTAATAGTTCAAGTAACGAGCACAACACCATAAGTGACACATCACTTGATAGCGGGTTTGATTATATAAACAAAGTAATTTATGACACTTGTTTGACCTGTGAACCTTTTAAGTATGACCGACAAGTTCCTCTACCTAATATAAGGATTAGATAAGATTTATTTTACCTAAGTTCTTAGTTTCATATAAGACAAACCCTTATACTTAATTACATTTTAAATGACCGAAGTCATTTTCGATTAAGATCAGTGATTTTGTCTCCAAGATTTCAAAGTTTAGGTTTTCAATGTTGGACACGGAAAAATCAAATTGGAATGACTCAAGTAGGAATAATTATTTAAGGAATCCACAGGAGCGAACAAGCAGGGGATGTCACGGATCCGGGAAAAACCTCGATGACTTCCCAAGTTACACACTCACCCGATGATCCATATAAAATTACCACAATGTGAATGTTTTCAATCAAATTTAAGTATTTGCACAATTGACATTGAGTAGAGCGAACTATTTGATTTATGTGTTTGCATACTTAACATATAAACTTCAAGCTCTTCATACATACCACGCCAACTGGGCACGAAGAAGCATTTTTATCTTCTCTTTTTAACTTATTATTATTACTTTACATAGGTGTTTGTGTATGTATTGTCATTATTATTTGTTTTTTCATTAAATACCATTACTATTATTAGTTATATATTATTGTATATATATTTTATTATTAATATTAAATATCATTTATGTGGGTATGTAAATCTGTATGTGTTTCCGTTTGTTTTTCTCTATTTTATTTAAAAGGATTTGTGAGCTTCTCGATCGTCGTATACCTCTCTTATTCGAATAAATCTCTCTCCCGAATCAAATCAGTGATTCGAAGAGAAGAGAAACAGAATAAGAAGGGACATACGACAAAGAGACAAACAAAAGAAAAAGTAAAATGTGGAGAGCCTACGTGCGATAAACCTCGCAAGGATATGCCAAGTATGTCCGCCTAAACAAGATCGGGCAAAGGCACCTTGAACCAATATCCACGAAAGAAATATCCTCATAGACTACCCATAACCAGAGAGTCATGTGTATGTACCTGTTATGGGGTCAAGAGCACTCCCGGAGAAACGTGTTCCTATTGGTTAATTACATCTTAGGGGATACCTAAGAATACTCTCGATAAAAATAGTTTCGCTTCAAATTATGGTAAACTTGGGGTATAGGTAATCAAAAGAAGGTTATTCCGTGTGGGAACAGTCTGGATGCTTCAAAGCTCACGCTATGTCATTGGACACTCTCACATCTCAAATGGGTAGTGACTAATCAGCACACGTGGCCCAAGAAATAACCTGAATCATCTAAACAGGGATATCCCAACACGTCAAAGCTCGTCCGGGTCATAAGAGCAGAGGACAAATGTTGTATCCCAAATGAGCGGCAGCTCATCAAAATCAGGCAGTCAAGGTGATATCAACGAAGTCAAGGAGCGATAGGGCTCAAAGGGGATCAACAAAAAGAAAGGTAAAGTGATCCTAAAATGTAGAAGTAACTGAGTTGGAGTACCACAGACCCGCCATCCACAGCTACTAGGGCCCTAAGTCTACCTGGTCGTGAAGGTAGTCGACCCAACACATTTTGAAATCCCCGGTCAGCAATTTGTGAATTGCGTCGTCCATGAGAATCTTGGTAGCCCTAAGGTCGAAGAAAGGAAACTCTATCATATGATTAAAAACTAGAGCTCCAAGAGATGAGACTTATACCTGTCGAAGTAGCAATGATGCCTTAAGAAAGAAGAGAAAGTGGAGGTTCAGCTACAAAGCTGGAAACACTCCAAACAAAAGGACTATACCCCGTCTGGGTCGGGGAGCATTCTAACACCATAGACGCACTAGACATCCATCTATATGAAGGTATGCTGGGCCAGTCAGGTTAGAGAAGTACGAGGACTCCTCCTCGGGACAAACAAATATGAATGCAGTTATCTAGAGTGGTTCTAAATATTGTGGAGGCCCTATTAATATATGCAGGAAATTAAATGTTGCAATTTTTGAATCCTGAATATTTTAATCCTAAATTTTAATCATCTTAAATATTTTATTTAGGATTTTTAAAAAGAAAAATTAGGATTTTAAGTCCTAAAGAGCTTATATTGCTTCGTGAAATCTCAGATAAATCACAGAAAGAAACAAGGAAAACATATGCAGGCAAGTGCAGACATGCAACATGATGCAAAAAACAAAACAAGCCAAATTAAAATAATAAACAGGCTGGTACCGCTAGGTCGGCAACATATCCTAGAAAAGAAAAAGGCGGTCGGACTCCACATATACATGCCCTATCCTAATTCTATACATTAATATAAAATGCAGAATTAAGATACGGGGCACGAGCATCTGCTCTCGGTACCCTCCACGTGGTTCCTGCGCCAAACCCCTTGGAACCTGTGCCTGTATCTTATTGTTGTTACAAGACTCTCCTAGACTCTAAAAAGTTTATAGGAAAAAGAAAGACTCAATCCTGCATGAAAATAGGTGTCAGCGGAAAAACTCACATGTAAATAATGTATAATGAGCCATGCTTTAAAAGTGGGGGAGCTAAATAGAACCTACAAACAAACAGAAATCATCACATGCTCCCCCAATAGCGGTACATGTGTGTGTGCATATAAATAGACATGACTCCTTGCAGAATTACATCATAACAAACTACCACACATATGCAATATGAAATCACACCACAAACATAATGCAAAAGAAACATATCTGGCTAGGGCAACCAATCCAACAAAGAACAATAATCAGACATAAAAAAAGACTACATAACACCCTAAATCCTAGCATAACACACCATCTAATAAAAAGTGCGTCAACCTAGTATCTAAGTGCGGGGTGACTCTGGGTATAGTATGACTTTGACGGGGTACCAGCCCCATCCTAAAGATCCGAAGAATCTAAAGGGTTTCACGAAGAATGGTGACACGAGTTAGATCTATTAGATCTTTAGCACAATCATACTTGTGTCAATCCCGATGACTTAACTCACATTGCTCACTGGGATCGACATGGCAAACAATGCTCATTAAGTCATCGCAACCGACACTGGGTCACTCTCTTAAAGAGCCTAGCTCGCTATCCATGCAGACATGTAAATGCAATGCAAGAAAATCAAAACATTTATGTAGTGATAAATAGTATGTCATGAAGGCGGTGACTCGTAGGAATGGGCATGTCGTAGCGGCAGGGGCCCAAAAAGAGGGTATGCAGGTAAGAGAGTGACCCGAAGGAAGGGCATGTCGTGGCGGCAGGAGCCTGAAAAGAGGAATACCGGGATGGCAGGGAACCCAGAATTCCATAACGACAGCGGCCCGAAAAGAAGGTATGTCGGTAAGGTAGTGACCCGAAGGTGGGCATGTCGTGACAGCAGAGACCCAGAAAAAGGGTATGCCGGTAAGACAATGAACTGAAGGTGGGCATGTCGTGACGGCAGCGGTTGTCGTAACGGCAGTGGCTCAAAAAGAGGGTATGACAGTAAGGCAGAGACCCGAAGAAATGGGCATACCGTGGTTGCAGCAACCCAGAAAGAGGGTATGCCGGTAAGGCAGTGACCCGAAGCAATGCAACACAAGTAGATGATATCAATTATGCAGACAAACATGTACATGCACATACACATGTAAAGGAACAAGTAGTTGGTCGATCGGGATGGAGCATCTGGTCAAACTAAAGTATTGTGCCAACTAGGCCGGAGTAGCTGGCTGAAACACAAGTGATGTGACCGGTTTGGGATAACAGACAGATGCATAAGTGGAGCCGACTTGTCTGGGACGACCGATAAAGGTACAATTGGTGTCGGTGCAAGTGCAAGTGCAAGATACAAAGTACAAGTGCATGTGCAATATGTAAATGCAAGGTGCAAGGTGCAAGTGCAAATGCAAGGTGCAGAGTGCAAATGCAAGTGCGATATATGACATACAATATGTAACATGCAAGACATGCGCATGCAAACAATGAGGTGTAAATGATCACATATGATAACGAGTCACGCTCGTACTAACGTCCTTGCCCGGGAAAGCTTAGGGCTCACTCATATGGATTTGCGACAGCGCCATCTCCAACTTTGGTGGGAAAAGTGAGGAGTTTTCTTCCCGGATCTCCGAGGGGGAAACTCTCCACAACATCGTGAAATGGGTTAGCTATAAATCTTTTCCCATTTTGTGAACTTCTCTAAACTTTGCAAAGCGAGACAACTACAAAGCTTCTCTCACTTTGCTAAGTCCGACCTCCCAGCTTCTCCAAGTAAAATTGAGGAACCCAAAGCAAGGGGAGTGAGGGACTCCGACCTATCAGGACTTGTGCTAAGACTCACAATAAAGGGGAGAAACTCGGCTCTGCGGAGGGTGTTTGGTCACGCACAGGAAGTCCTAACCTAAAGGCTAGCTCTGGAAAAACCAGTCCATCACTCAGGCACGTCGTCGCGCCGACCCACGTCGACGCACACACCCCATATGGGCGATTGAACCCACAGTCCTAAACAAAAATAAACCTAGGGTTAGTTAGGAGTTTAGGGGATCTCACCACCATGAAAGTTGCAGACGCGTTCTCTTTGCTTATTCCAAGCCGTCAACGTCCGGTCCATGCACCGACGTGCCTCACAACGAATCGAGCAATGAAGGAGAAGAAACATAGAGGTCATGAGGGCAAGAGAGACAAGAATCAGTGAGGGCAAGAGAGTGGTCCACTTTCCGGTGAATCTCGCAACAAAACCCAGAGAAAGCAGAAAATAACAAATGAGTGAGAGAGAGAGAGGCATGCAAGCATATTAAATAAAAGATCATAGCATAAGAAAATGTGACCGACATGTATACCTTAGCGGGAAGGGTCAGACGGGCTTCCACATGTCGTGGCATCATTGCCGCCACTACGATAAGGCTTCCGGTCGAAGGGAGGAAGCCGACGAGGTAGAGGATGCAGACACGACATCGATAAATCGAGGGAAGCTTAACAAACATTGTCGGCGGAAGGAGGGAGCTCACCAGAGGCAATGAGGAAGATAGTGGTCTCCAGCCGCCAAATGTTTATGGACCAAGCCAGAAAGGGTAGGTGCAAGCCGAAGGGGGAAATCAGATCCCACCTCTTACATGAGAGGACAGAGGGAAATGGCGCCAGTGAGGTGGTGCCGAGGGAGAGCACAACGTCGGCGAGGAGGGGACGTCGGCGAGGAGGGGACGTCGGCGCCGGAGTTTGCCGGCGAGGAGAACCAGACAACGGGTTGTGGACACAAAGCAGGTGGCTTGATCGGGTAACAACACGATGAAGAAAATGCCTCGAGTTCGGGGCTCCCACGAAGCGGAGAAGTTCACCGGTGAGGAGCGCCGACCGACGAGACTGGCAACGAAGGAGTACGGGCTAGGGCTTGCGAAAAGGGGTGACTGCGCAGTAGGTCGCAATCGATTCGCGAGATAGGGAGAGGTGTGGGTTTTTTTAAAAAAGAATAAGTTTTTTATAATAATAATAATAATAATAATAATAATAATAATAATAATAATAATAATAAT
>NW_018165485.1:20248-22668 GCF_001263595.1 Phalaenopsis equestris
ATTATTATTATTATTATTATTTAAGGTCTCCACACATTTTCATCGAATATGCCCTCGCAGCAAAATGAATATCATTCTTAAGTGAAATCAACGTTCCAGACGCACTTGTGTGGTCCGTTTTGACGCACGGGGTCATATGGACAACTTTTTCAATGATCAGATCAATTCAAGCCAATTTCGCACGCGACACGACAAATAACATTCTTTGACCCGATCAGAGTTGTTCGATGAGCAGAATGCTGACCGGCCTTCGCCTAAGTCAAAGTCAAAGTCTAGCGAAACAACCCCGATTACGTGCCCCTCAACACGTGCCAAAAAGATCTCGAATGGGCATCTGAACTATCGGAAGTTACGAATAGGTCGTAAACTATCCTGAGTCATACAAGTGGACACCCTACATTCGTGATATCCAAAAATGGATGTCAAAAGTATGTTACTATTATTATTTACTATTTTTATATGTTATTTTTTGTTAGTGTAATAGGCTCGCACGCGCCCGCCCGCGCGCGCGCGCACACACATTCATTATTAATATTTTATTATTGTGTATAATTATATTGTTTAAATTTTATTTATTACCACTGTTATTATTTATTGTTATTTACATATGTATACATATTATTATTAGTATTGTTGTTGTTAGTATTATTATTAATATTATTAATATTATTGTTATTATATATATATATATATTATTACTTGCTATTATTATTATTTATTATATATATTGCGTATATGTATGTATTACTATTACAATGATGATTGTTATTATTATTATTATTATTATATTACTAGTATTTATTATTATTATTATTATTATTTGTTATAATTACTCTGTATATTATTACTAATTATTTTTATTTCTATTATTATCATTAGATTTTATTGCTTGTATTTATATACATATATTCATCTACATATAATTAATTTATTTATTATACATATATATTTGTATGTATGTGTGTGTGTATCTTATTATGTTTTCTGTTTTTATACTGTTGGCATCTGGTTTTTTTTTATGTCAAGTGTATTGGAAGTCCACTCGAGTGCATCAGGGTCGTACTTTATGAAAATGAGTTCTCGTAGCGTGAGACATCCACATTAGACATTTCGGCACGTGTTGAGGGGCATGTAGCCGCGGTCATTTTGCTAGGCTTTGGTTTTCTCTTGGGCGAAGTCCGATCAGCATTTGACACATCAGATGATTCCGATCGGGCCGAAAAATATTATGTAGCGCGTCGTGCGCGATTTTGGCTTGAATTGGCTCAATCACTTGACGAAGTGATCCAAATGACCCCAGACGACGAAACAGACCACGCGAGGGAGTCCGAAATGTCGATTCTACTTACGACGGATGCTTGTTAGACCACGGTTTCGCGCGCGGGCTAAAAATGTGCAAATTTTTATTTTTCGTCCCGACTGCTAAAATAAGTGGTCCGAACGACCCCAGACGACGAAACAGACAGTGCAGTTGCGTCCGGAATTGTTTAAAATATCTCTCCGCATATTCATTGGTAGCATTTCATATTTTTCTGTTTCAATTCATTATTACAGTTGCTAAAATGTGCTTTATTTTGCTCACAGGATATTTGTCGGGACGTACTTGAATCAACAGGGTACAGTTGTGGTTTCTGACTAACGTATTAGGAATTATTATTATTTTTTAAAATTTAAATTGGGTTGTTAATCTATTGTCTGAAAATGACAGAACTAGAAGCAGCTCCAGCGCTCTTACAAAACATGTTGAGCAGATCTCTTCCACTGCTACAGACATAATGAGCAATCATACAACGTTTCAAGATGGACCATTTAATCTGCGTTTGGATATCAATGTGCATGAAGTTCAGCATTACTCTCCCTCACCTGCTATTTCGTGTGTGGAGGCTCCTCCTGTTATTGGTCATGTTTCTCAAATAACTATTCCAGAACCAAACAAATTGCATGTCGAATCATGTGACACGTCCTCAACATCCAAGGTTACAAAAGATGTGCATATAGTGAGTGCACAGAACTTCACTCACTTCTACTTTGTTTATCATGGCGTCATTTATGCCTTTTTCATTGCATTGAATTCCAAACTGTGGCATATGGGAGTTATTTCTGTTTATTTGCATTTTCATAATTAGATATATTTATTTGATTCTTATCCGTTCATGTCTTTATTTGATTTTATTCTTCAGTCTGCTGGTCTGATGGAACAGTTTATGGAACTTGCTAAGGACAACACTAAGAAGGATTTGGAGACTTGTGGAATAGAAATAACTATTCCACAAGTCTTGTGGATTTGGAGACTTGTGGATTTTTAAGAATAGATCTATCAGAGAAGTTAATTTCGCTACGATGACGTGATCGGAAAAAAGACGCAGAGAGATAATAATAATAATAATATTATTATTATTATTATCTCTCTGCGTCTTTTT
>NW_018165485.1:23753-24141 GCF_001263595.1 Phalaenopsis equestris
TGCTCTTTCTAGCCGCCCCGGCCCGAAGAGCACTACACTTCACCTCGTCCTGCCATCACCGCCCGACGTGCATTACACTTCACCTCGTCCTGCCACCCTGGTCCGACAAGCATGTTACTTCACTTTGTCCGGCCGCCCTGGCCCGGTGAGCACTTCATTTCATTTCAATTGGCTCCCTTGATTCGGTGGATACAACACTTTAGTTTGGTTGAATCACTCGACCCAGTCGACCAATTTCTTGCACCACTATATTGTCTTGCATGTATGTTTGCATTTTT
This sequence comes from Phalaenopsis equestris, assembly GCF_001263595.1. NCBI lineage: Eukaryota > Viridiplantae > Streptophyta > Magnoliopsida > Asparagales > Orchidaceae > Phalaenopsis > Phalaenopsis equestris. The sequence continues at coordinate 24,032 of NW_018165485.1, forward strand.
GTATGTTGTAGCGCATATGCATGAATATATTATTGCATCTTGCCTTGTATCTATATGTTTGCATGATCATGATAGATATTGTCTATTTGAATTGCATTTTCTGGGTCACT
>NW_018165485.1:24305-24753 GCF_001263595.1 Phalaenopsis equestris
CCTCCTCCCAGGGGCCCCTGCCACCACGGCATGCCCATCTTTTTGGGGCCACTACCGCTAGGGTATGCCCATTCCTATGAGTCACTGTCTTACCGACATACTCTTTATCACTACTTATATGTTTTGATTCGCTTGCATTAGCATTTGCATTTGCATGTTTGTATGGATAGTGAGCCAAACCCGTTAGGAGAGTGACTCCCGTGTTGGTCGCGATGCCTTAACGAGCATTGCTCGCCGGGTCAATCCCAATGAGCAATGCGAGTTAAGTCATCGGGATTGACACGAGAAAGACTGTGCTAAAGATCTAATAGATCTAACTCGTGTCACCATTCTTCGTGACACCCTTTAGATCCTTTGGATCTTTAGGATGGGGCCGGTATGACGACCCCGTCAAAGTCATACTATACCTACACTTACCCCCACTTAGATACTAGGTTGATGCACTTTT
>NW_018165485.1:24785-25640 GCF_001263595.1 Phalaenopsis equestris
CTGCATGCTGCATATGTGTGGTAGTATGTTAGGGCGTTCTTCTACAGGGAGCCATGCCCATTTATTTGCACACACACATGTACCGCTATAGGGGGAGCAAGTAATGATTTCTGACCCTTTTGCTTGCAGGTGATATTAGCTCCCCCACTTTTAAGGCATGGCTCATGATACGTTATTTGCATGTGAGTTTTCCCGCTGACACTTATTTTCATGCAGGATTGAGTCTTTTATTTTCCTATGTAATTTTTAGAGTCTAGGAGAGTCCTGTAGCAGAAATAAGATACGAGCACGAGTTTCAAGATGTTTAGCACGGGAACCACGTGGAGGGAACCATGAGCTGATGCTCGTGGCCCGTATCTTAATTCTGCATTTTATATTGATGTATAGAATAAGAACCGGGCATGTATATGCGGAGTCTGGGCGCCCTTTTCTTTTCTGAGATATGTTGCCGACCCAACGGCACCGACCTGTTTTATTGTTTTGATTTGGCTTGCTTTGCTTTTTTGCATCATGTTGCATGTCTGCACTTTCATGTGTTTTCCTTGTTTTCTTTCTGTGTTTTATTAGAGGATTTAACGATACAATCTAGGCTCATTAAGGACCCTAAATTTATAATTTTCTACAAAATCCTAAATAAAATGCTCAAGATAATTAAAATTTAGGATTTAAATATTCAGGATTTAAAAATTTTCACATTTACTTTCCTACTTATATTAATAGGGCCTCCATAATACTTAAGGACCGCTCTAGATAACTGCATCATATTTGCATGTCCCGAGGAGGAGTTCCCGTGTTTCTCCAATCTGACTGGCCCAACATACCTCTTTATAGGTGGGTGTCTTGTGCGCCTAGGAT
>NW_018165485.1:25748-35607 GCF_001263595.1 Phalaenopsis equestris
GCAGGTATAAGTCCCACCTCTTGGAGCTCCAGTTTATAGTCATAGGATAGAGTTTCCTTCCTTTGACCTTAGGGCTACCGAGGTTCTCGTGGATGATGCAATTCACGGATTGTTGACCGGGGATCTCAGGTTGTGTTGGGTCGACTACCTTCACGACCAGGTAGACTTAGGGTGCCAGTGGTTTGGGACGACGGGTCCGTGGTACCCCGACCTGACTACCTCTACCTCCTATGATCACTTTTCCTTGCCTTTTGACTACCCCTGTTGAGCCATTTCTGCTCCTTTGACTTCGTTGGTGTCACTTTGACGGCCCGATGCCGATAAGCTGCCGCCTGTTAGGGATATGACGATTTGTTATCTACCCTTACGGTCCAGATGTCCTCGGGAGGCATCTTTGCCATTTCCGCAGGTATAAGTCCCACCTCTTGGAGCTCCAGTTTATAGTCACAAAATAGAGTTTCCTTCCTTTGACCTTAGGGCTACCGATGTTCTCGTGGATGATGCAATTCACGGATTGCTGACCGGGGATCTCAGGTAGCCCTAAGGTCAAAGGAAGGAAACTCTATTTTGTGACTATAAACTGGAGCTCCAAGAGGTGGGACTTATACCTGCGGAAATGGCAAAGATGCCTCCCGAGGAAGAGTCTCCGTACTTTTCCAACCTGACTGGCCCAACATACCTCTCGTGGATGTTGTTTTCTTTTTCCGAGGTACTTCAATCCGATTTTGTTTGGATGTATACTCTTGATCCATCACACGAGAATTATCCCTATATAAGCCTTCCGTCTCTTTTTCTTTTTTGATTTGTTTGCCTATTTGTTGTAGTACGTTAGTTCACTATTCGATTCCTCTCCTCTTCGAATCATTCATTTGGTTCAAGAGGGGGATTTACTCGAATAGGGAAATTATACGACGACATACAAAAAGGCAAGCTGGCGACTCCGAGATCTAAAAAGAACCAAAAGAGAAAAACATATACCTTTTATTTAAAGCTCTCTCTTCCTCTATTTCTCATATATATATATTCCTCTAAGTTTCAGGTGGTATGCATGTTAGTCCTCTCTTCAGTGTTTGTAAACACACATAAATTGAGTAGTGTGCATGTAAATAGTTTCACTGTAATCGAGCAGTATGTATGTATGTAAATACATAGAAATAGAGTAGTACAGGCAGATAAATATACAGGAACAAATACACAAATTTGAGTGGTATATATGTAAGTATACAGGACTAAATACACAAAATTGAGTGGTATGTACGTAAATCCTATTCTTGTTCTTGCTGCAAACAGAGAGTGTTATATATATTGTCTTTTTCTTTTTGTTACAAACACACACAAATTGGGTGCTATGTATGTAAATCTTCCTCCCCCTCTCAATATCTGTCTTGTTGTAGGCGAAGAAGAAAGGAAAATAGGGCACGGGGTTACCTGACCGAAGTTCGTTGGTCGTACATTGAAGGGTTTTTGTATGGCTTTTCTAATTCCTATGAGTACTCGACTTAAGTTTAAATATGTCGGTTTTGATCGACCCAACTGAACATTGCGGATTTGAAACCACCCATATGAGACTGAAAGGAGCTAAGAAATAGTTTGAATTTCTAAGTAGTGTGGGTCGCAATATTAGTTCTCTAGGAGAGGCAAATAAGAAATCTTAAAGTTAGATCCTAGGCTCTAAGCTCTAAGGAGAGGGAGACCTAAAAAACGAGGTCAACATTTGATCCCTTCATGAATGAACATTCGATGCAGATCTCTGAACAACATTAGGACAATTTCTCTTCTGATGTTCAGGCTGTCTGCAACAGTGTAGAACTTCATCGTCTTCCCTCTAGACTCTCGTTCTCCTGAATGAAATTTTGGTATCACTTCTTCCAAACTCTTCCTCTTGTGCATGTCTTTGCTTACGAGTCTGTTGGAAATCAATCTCCACTTGTCTAGTTCTCTCCAATAGTACTAAATAGTCTTCAATCCCAAGTGGCATTATTGGTTGTCTGATTGAATCTTTCAGTCCAGAAAGAAATTTGTGACATTTCTCCTCTACACTAGGAATAAGCTGGGCTGCATATCTCGATAGCATAATAAATTCCTCTTTATATTGCATAACTGATCGATCTCTTTGCACCAACCTAATGATTTTATATTGCATTTTTCTTCTAGCCAGCAGTTGTACAAACCAATCTATGAAGGTTTTCACAAACTCGTCCCATTATACAAAGTGACTGGTTCTACCTCTGAATTTCTCTTGCATATGAGCTTGCCACCATCTTGCAGCTTCACCCTTAGAAGCAAAAGTGGCTCAGGTAACTATCTTCTCCGATAGACAAGACAACCATCTATGATTTTCTCCACTCCCAATAACTAATTTTCTGGTTCCATTCGCCCTCTTGCTCCAAAAAATAAAGGTGGTCTCATATCTTGAAAGAGCATCAAATACATATCCATTTGTGGTCCTCCACTGCTAATAGCTTGAGATTGAGAATTCCTAATCAACTGAGTCGCATCCTTTATCATATTATAGAAAGCACCAGCATTGATTGTGACATTTTGGGATACAATAGATTCTACATTCTCATCTTTGACTTCTTCCTCCGGATCATCCATAATTCTGAAATAGCAACTATATAAGTTAATTAGACTTAATCAAAATATTTAATTTCTATTATTTATAACTTGATCAAATTATCTTATTGGTTGTTTCATCAAGACTAATGTTACTTAATCTAAACCCTTCCTTTGATCTAAACCCCTGCTCTGATACCACTTTTGTCACGACCCAACCTAAAGCTTGGAGTTAACCAAGTCGGGAATGAACAGTCGAATAGTGGAAACCAATTCTCTATTATTCAAATTCTATTACTAACAATTTGATATGAAATAATAAATGAAAGAGCCGCTAAAGAAATCAATTAAAATTAACAAGTACAAATTGTACCATTCTTGTTGTTGTTCTCGTCTTTTGTATACATTTGCTCATCTTCTATTCGTCTTGTTCAAATGTTTAAAATCTAAAAATAATTTTGAAGCAACATAATGAGTTATCTAAAACCCAGGAGTAATCCCACTATTAAACTATAGTAATTCATGGAAAAGAATACAATTTGTATGCAAGTCTATAAGAAATCATATAATATTGTGGTCTTTTATATTTTAAATAGACTTTGATATACATAATTATAAATAATCATACATATATACTTATAACTAATCTGATATTTGCAAATGCATCCATCAATGATCTTTTTTCTAAATGAACATACTCAATCTTCCATAAGCATTTACTTTAACTTTACTTTTATTTTATACTATACACATATAATTGTCTCTGTGAGGATCATCATCAACAAACCTAACATAATTTTGACCAATACTGTCCCATCGGCTCCTGTCAACACAACAATTAGTGATATACACATCGTAATTTATAGGGTAGAAAAGCCCTTACCTGCCTTTGACTGATATTATCTTGTCGACACATCAGTTAGTAATGTAAACATCACAATTATCTAGAGAGATAAGATTTGGTATACTCGTCCCTAACCAATATTATATCATTGGCACAACACTTAGTGAACTAACTACCACAATTGTTTGGAATGGTAGAAAAGTTCTACGCATGCAGGTATCTTGGCGTCATCTGTTTGTACCATTAGAGGGTGAAATTCTCCTCTGAACATGCACAAACAAACATTCGTATATAGACTATTTCATTTTTCATACATACATTATTCTGAGATATCTTTATACATCTACTAACATGCATATTGACTTTGCTGTGTAATTGTTCATCATACATATCTATTATTTTATTCATATATCTATCTCATGCATATGTCTTACTTATATCATGCATATCTTTTTTTAGATTATTGTTGTCTAGTCATGTGATTATCCTTGAATTATCTTTAGATAACTCATTATATTGCTTAAATATTATTTTTAGATTTTAAACATTTGAAAAATATAAAAAATAAGAGGAGTAAATGTATACAAAATACAAGAACAACAAGAAAAAAGGTACAATTTTTACTTGTTAATTTTAATTGATTTCTTTAGTGGCTCTTTCATATATTAATTAAATATTAATTTGTTAGTAAAAGAATTAGAATAACAGAGAATTAATTTCCACCGTTCGACCGTTTGTTCCCATCTTGATTAACTCCAAGCCCCGGATAGGGTTGTGAAACTACATGTTTGGCGCTCATTGTGAGGTCTTCATCGATCATAAGAGCTTGAAGTACATGTTCACCCAAAAGGAGTTGAACTTGAGACAAAGGCAATGACTCGAGTTAATGAAAGGCTATGACTTGGAGATTCAGTATCGCTTAGGTAAGGTGAACATGATCGCAGATGCTTTAAGCAAAAAGTCCTCTACCTATGCAGCTTGGATTGCCACTCAAGGCATGAGTTAGCACATGAGATGGAGCAGCTTCAGCTTAAAAGATACTTCTAGAATGTATTAAGTGCCAGTTCATCCTACACTTATGGACCATGTACATGCAACTTAGATAATAGATGCAACTTACTACAACATAAAAAGTAACTAAATATGGGTCAAAGCCAAAGTTTAGTATCAATCAAGATGTCACTTTGAGATTTCAGGATTGTTTGTGTTCCAAATCAAGAAAGTCTTCGCTAAGAGATACTTTACGAGGCACATTTTACTTCATACTCTGCTCATTCGGGAAGTACTAAGATGTATCGAGATCTTAAGAAATTATTTTGGTGGCCAGGTACGAAAATCACTATAACTGAGTTCATAGCTAAGTGTTTGACCTATCAAGTGGTTAAAAACAAACATCAGAACCTGGTGGTCTATTGCAACCCCTTCTCATTCCAAAGTGGAAATGGGATGAGATTTTTATGGACTTCATGGTTGGTTCACTAACATGAAAGTAAGGACATGATGCTATTTGGGTTGTGGTTGATAGAGTAACTAAGTCAGCCCATTTTCTATCAATCAGGCAAACCTATTCAGTGGATAAATTAACTAAGATCTATATAGACAATATTGTTCGACTTCATGGACTTCCAACTATCATTGTATGAAATCATGATGGAAGATTTACTTCCAGGCTATGGAAACAAGTACAAGAAGCTGTGAGCATGAGATTAGACTTCAGTACTGCTTTTCATACTTAAACAGATGAACAATCAGAGTGTACCATTCATAACTTAAAAGACTTGCTAAGAGCTTGCATTTTGGACGTCAGATGTAGTTGTAAAGACTATATTCTACTGGTATATTTTCTTCATAATAGTAGCTTCTAAGCTAGTATCAACATGATGTCGTACGAAACACTTTATGACAGAAAGTGTAGGACCCCTTATGTAGATTCGTGGTCGATGAGAGGATTTTTTGGACCAAAACTAGTGTATTAAGCTACTAAGAAGGTTCATCAAATTTGAGATCGACTACATGCGGCCTAGAATCATCTGAAGAAGTACTTCAACCCAAATCACTGAGAGGTTGAATTCAAAAATTCATAGATCGTGCCTTTTTGAATGTTTCACCTATGCACAAAGTCACACAATTTAGCTAGGCCAGAAAACTTTATCCTCATTTCATTGATTATTTCGAGGTGATCGAAAAAGTCGGTAAAGTTTCATATGGTTTGGCTATTCCTCCAAGACTTGTAGGAGTACACAATGTCCTTCACATCTCTCTACTTCGACATTATGTGCATGACGACTCTCATGTTATTCGGTACAAACAATTTGTGATTTGAGTAGACCGAAGTTATGAAGAAGTGGCATACCACATCTTAGAACGTGAAGTTTGATATCTTATCCATTGATCAATTCCTTTTGTTCGAGTGCTTTGGAAGAACTAGTCAAAACGAGAAGCAATATGGGAGATTGAAGAAGAGATGATCATGAAGTACCCGTAGCTGTTTCAAAATCAAGGTATGAATTTAGGGACCAAATTCTTTTGAGGGTAGTATCCAAACACAAAAATTTTTCCTCTGAAAATTTTCCATTGCTTCTTCACTTGGCGCCTTACTGACTTCCCGATTTAGAATTGAAGATTCTTTCCTTTTCTTCTTCCCGCTCTTCTCCGCCACCTTTCTTTTTTTCCCCGCTTGATACCTCCTCCCACTGTTATTTAAAGTTAACTAGAATTCCCTCTTTATTTTAATCTCTCTCCTTCCACTCGGCTCTCCTTCCTCCCGCTTTTGTGTACCAAACCCTTGCGATACAATTGCTAGCAGTAAAGGCAATGAGATCGTATATTACAAGGACCACTGGAACTTCCTTCTTTCATCTGCTCTTACCCAAAACCATCGAGGAAGGTAACCCTCGTCTTGCTCCCTCTCGATGCACACTTTAGCTCTTGAATCCCGTAATTCCATATTTCAATAGGATTTATTTAATAGGATTTAAGGCAAACCGAAGGGAAAATGAGATTCACGGAAAATGAGATTCATGATTTAATTGAGTTTTATGTTATTATTATTAGGAATAAATGTGATGCATTTAAATCTCTTAAAATTTTATTTAGAAATCAGAAATTCTATTTTTCCCTGTCATAATAAAACCAAACCATAATACTATTTTGGTTATATTAGTTAAAATTAATTAAGTTCATAAATTTTCTTTTTTAAAAATATAGTAATAATAATAAATTAACAACAAAAATAATAGTAATAGTGCACGCTGATTAGGTTATATTTAAGTAATATAAATTTTACTGCATAATTAATTTTCTTTTCTAAATGGTGTATTATCAAACTTGTAGAAGTGTCATGATTGCCACCTCGAAATAAGTAACTACTTTTTATTAGAGGATTACTGTATACTTTCTAGTTAGGGGTGTTAGTCCTCGTTAATTATAGAGGTTCATAGCTATTTTATAGGATTTTCAGTCATGCCCTTGTTTATTCAATTTTATACTTTCTACAGGCTTTAATTATTGTTTATGATGAGATCACTATCCGTCTTAATTTATTAGTGTAAAGTTTTCTGTATATTTGAATTAATTCTGCAGTTATGATCTTTTCTTTCTGCATTTGCATGAAATTATATTCTTCATATCACAATCATGTGTAAAATATCATACTTATTACATATTATACTCTTGGAAACATTTTGGCATGCTTGTGTATGATGGTATATATGTCAATAGAACACTCTTAGATTGTGGCTAGTCGGGCTGACGAACCCTCAGAGTAACAACACTACAGGAAATTGTCGGATTTCCTTGGGTTGGTATTGACTCTCCGGATTGCAAGGCGTTTTTTAAAACTGACTATATAAATAATAACTTGAAATTGAATTATAAGAAACTTAATAAAAAATGATTGCATATCTTCGTATGATGTGCATATTTTATATTTGCTTCTCTTGTTGTCTTGCAGTATTACATATGCACATAGTGATTGTTCTTATTAGTTATCCATACGACATGTTTCGTTTCCCTTATCTTTTATGCTTTAATATATAATTGTTGTTCACTAAGTTTGTTTGTCAAACTCACTCTTTAATTTTTGCAGAACATGTTCTATTCAGCCACCAGTAGGACCGTCTCCACCAGAGCAAGCTTTTTAGTTTTAGTTTCCTTATTTTGGTATTTTTTTCCTCATGATTTATTTTAGCTATTGTGTCTTTTTTTTGGGTTAGAGTAGTTGTTCCATGCTCTCATTTTTATTTTGATTCAGCTAGTTTTCTATTTTTAGTTCAGTTGTATCGTTGAAGTTTTTAGTATTAATAAAATTTACATTTTTTTCTTTTATTTGCATGCAAGTATTTCTTTAAAAATAAAAAAAAAAGTTTATTTCATTTCATCATGCCATATGTTGTCGGGGTGCACTGCCTTCAAGACTCGGGGTGTGACAGTGTGTCTATTTTAAAAGATTATATCCACTTTAACTGACTAATTAGCTAACATAATCCATTTTATTTGACTTGATCAATTGAATGAGATGAGTAGGCAAGTTGCAAGTATAATGTTATTTATTGATGGTCAATTGATGAAATTTTACTGCATAATTAATTTTATTTTTCTAAATGGTGTATGATCAAACTTGTAGAAGTGTCATGATTGCCGCCTCGAAATAAGTAAATGCTTCTTATTAGAGGAAAAATGAATACTTTCTAGTTACGGTTTGTTAGTCCTTGTTAATTATAGAGATTCATAACTATTTTATAGGATTGTAGGTCATGTTATTGTTATTTCAATTTTATACTTTCTATAAGCTTTAATTATTGTTCATGATGAGATTACTATCCGTTTTAATTTATTAGTATAAAATTTTCTATATATTTGAATTAATCATGCAGTTATGATCTTTTTTTTTCTGCATTTGCATGAAATTATATCTTTCATATCACAAACATGTGTAAAGTATCATGCTTATTATATATTATACCCTTGGCAACATTTTGGCATGCTTGTGTATGATGGATATGGGTCAGTAGAACACTCTTAGATTGTGGCTAGTCAGGTTGACGAACCCTCAGAGTGACAAAACTACAGGGAATTGTCGGGTTTCCTTGGGTTGGTATTGACCTTCCCGATTGTAAGATGTTTTTAAAACCGACTATATAAATGATAACTTGAAATTGAATAATAAGAAACATAATGAAAAATGATTGCATATTTCCGTATGATGTGCATATTTGATGTTTACTCTTCTTATTGTCTTGCAGTATCACATATGCATATAATGATCGTTCTTATTTGTTGTTCATACTGTATGTCCCGTTTCCCTTGTCTTTTATGCTTTAATATATAGTTGTTATTTACTAATTTTGTTTGTCAAACTCACTGTTTGATTTTTGCATAACATATTTTATTCAGCCACCAATATGACCTTCTCCACCAGAGCTAGCTTTTTAGTTTTAGTTTCCTTGTTTTGATATTTTTTTCCTCAACATTTATTTTAGCTATTGTGTCTTTTTTTTGTCCGGGTTGTTGTTCCATGCTCTCATTTCTATTTTGATTCAAATATTTTTCTATTTTTAGTCCAGTTGTATTGTTGAACTTTTCAATATTAATAAAATTTACATTTTATTTATTTGCATGCAAGTAGTTCTTTGAAAATAAAAAACTGGTTTATTTTATTTTATCATGCCCTGTGTTGTCAGGGTGTACTGCCTTCTGGACTCGAGGTCTGGCATTATGTGTCTATTTTTAAAATTATATCCACTCCAACAAACGAATGCTAACATAATACATCTGTATGTTATATTTGACTTGATCAATTGAATGAGATGAGTAGGAAAAGTTGCATGTATGATGTTATTTATTGATAGTGAATTGATGATATGAGAGAATTTTGTACCAATATATGTGACCACTCAGAAAAAGCTTCCCAAATCCCTCCTTACATGGACTAAACGAGGGGTTTTCCCTTCCTGATGTAGATCAAAACTTTATTTAAACAGATTTTCCTTGACATTCATATTAAAGTTTATTTAGTCAAGGGATCTAAACCTTCCATGAGCATAATCACTCATAATTATTTACCTCTCTCACTCACAATACAGCACTTTTGATTAAAGGTGGTAGCATAATTATTTAAGCTCATACTCAATTTTTTTTTTAATTTTAATTTAATTAGATGGGCGAATATTTGAGAGATGGAGTTTAAATCAAACAAGACCTTAAGAGTTGTGCATATTGAGTATATTAATGGTCTGAGTCTATCAATGTTAGAAAGCAAATTGCCATAACATCTTAAAAAATCAGATTGGCATCTATGAGTCGACTCATCTCAAGGATCCTGGGCAGACTAATATAAAAATAAGTTGATTTTTTATTCATTGCATTGCTAACTTAAGCTAGCCCATATAACAGGCTGACATCTATTAGAATATATATATATATATTGCAATCTTAGGGTCTGTTTCGAACAACTGCAAC
>NW_018165485.1:37090-58179 GCF_001263595.1 Phalaenopsis equestris
TATATATATATATAATTTACATTTGAAAGAATTTAAAGGCATGAATATCTATTTTGCTATACTTGATGATAATAATTGCAAAACCTTCCATAACTATCCATTTTTTTTTGTTAATCATATTATAAAGTTGTCTGGCTAACAATGGATATAGATTGATCATTCTATTTTCTTGACCAAAGTCTATCCAGAAGTTACGATCAACAATAGTATACAAACTCTTTCATTGGTCAGGGCGTATTTGTGGGAAAATTTTTTCTATCCGGATCCCGAACGTAGCTCTACGTGCGGACTCCAAATAATATATCGTCATGAGTGCATATACCGTCATGTGTGTGTATCGAGTCCAACTAAAAAAATATTAAAGTGGAATCGTGGACTCCGAAATAACCACGAAATAACCTCCGCGGTTCCACTTCAATAACCCGAAATAACACCGAATATGTTATTTTTAGGTTATTTCGGAGTTATTGCAGAGAAACTCATATATTCCACTTCAATAACCCCAAAATAACCAAGAAATAACACTGAAATAACCTCCACAACGTTATTTCAGGGTCATTGAAGTGGAACAATGGAGGTTACACTTGAGTTATTTCGTGGTTATTGAAGTGGATATACGGAGGTTATTTCAGAGTTATTTGTGGGTTATTTCGTGGTTATTGAAATGAAATATAAGAGTTTCTCTTTATTAACCCAGAAATAACCTCCGCTGTTTCATTTCATTAACGCCAAAATAACATCCGCGACGTAACACACATGACGACGTATTATTGGAGTCAGCAAATAGAGTTTCGTCTGGAGTCCAGACAGAAAATTTTTCTGTATTTTTTTTACTCTAAATACAACAACAACATGTGAATTGGATAATTATAGCCTCGTTTATCAAATTCGCTTTTATCACTATGAACTCAAATTGTTCTTGAAGAGTTATCATACACTTCTTATTTGAATGGATTTATGCAATTTGACTCTCGTAATCAACATGTCTTTATTCATATATTTGAAGCAAAATCCTTATTTTAGGCCCAAATTTAAATTAAATAACTATTGATAATTATTCTCCATCCCTTGTTTACTTAAAAGAAAGAACAATCATATTGTAAGAGTTAATGTTTGCTACCTATTTGGTCATAAAAAGCTGTATTTAAGAGTTAATCTTTGCCCTTATTGCTCAATCAAAAAGTAGACCACTAGTTTTTCACAAGAAAGAATTCATAGCTGCACCTTCTAAAGCTAGATGGGAAATGCTTGGTAAGAGCAACAACGCATATACTTGATCTTTCAATCATGTCAATGCCTTGGACAGAGAAAGTCTATTACTAACCGAAAAATATTTAAAAGCTTTGATCATTTTAAACTTGAAATTATGAATTTTATAATTTCTTATGTGTCTCAAAAGTGTGTCAATTCACCTATTTTTAATCCCAATGAAGATGGATCTTATAAGAGTAGGAACAAGGTTCTAAGTTATCCTTAGGTTGGAGGAGAAGAATTGTAAAAACCAAAACTGACCTAAGAAAATAACCTCTTCCAAAATCCTTTATCCTACAAAAAGTCTATTTGGAACAATTTTCTGTCTATTTTGCTTTTCAGACCACTATCTTTTATCCATAGGTCTGTTTGGGGAAATGCTTTCTTGTTGCTTTTTAGGAAACTTTGTGCCAGAAAGCCACTTTTTTCAATCTGAGCTATTACGATGTGATGACTGTCAGAAAGCTACGATTTGATTCTTCGAAAATAAAATAAATTTGTGATAGCCATTACAACATTTTGAAAAACTGTTTCTTCTATAACAGTTTCACACTTGTTTCTTCAAACTTCTTCAAACAACTGCAGCTGCCCCAAACAGACCTTAATTCATTGTAATTTGGTGTCCTTCAAGGTGTGGAAAAAGCAGCCCAAGTGGACTAATAACTTGAACTAAGCTTTTAGAGGGTCCAAGTTGGGAGTATGAAGGACATGAGCTATATGATATTTAAAGACAAGGCTCTCATGGCTGATGGTGAAAAAAAATGTGAGAAGCTGCACTTATGATAGATGGAAATCAATCTATAACCCTAATTTGTTTCAACACATCCTATGATGCAAAAAGCTAATTAGAATCCAACCATGAATATTTTAAACATATAGAACTATATGCTAAATACTCCAATGATCTTGCACATGGATAGTTCCACACAAGTTCATGGATTTATACCAAAAGAGATCTTATCATTTCTCTTAATTACATCAATTATCAAGTTAGAAACCTCAAATAATTCAAATTTACCTCATAAACCTTCCACCAAATAAATAATTGGAATTCATAAAATTATCAAACATCGAATGCTAAGCTCTAGCTCATCCAATAATTTATCTTTAACTTTTAGTTAAATGTTGGTAAAAGGTTGAGTAGTTTACTTCAGTTTTGATGCTCAATAGTCGTTGAGGGTAGAAATCACCAAAAAGTCATGATGATCCAAAGTAAAAAAAGTACTCTCAGCAGTATATGGTAGATATTTATGAGAATAAAAATAGATGTTGAAAAAACATGCACTTTCAAGCCAACTGCACGGGTTGATTACCTATTAAGCAATGACATTAACATGATCCACTACTTGTCCCTATATAATCTGCAAATGCAAAAGGCTTAAACATGCAATACCGGGAAGGTAGCTTGCACTCATTGGGTGAGCGTTATATTAAAAACAATTCTATTTATCCCAAAACTATATGTTTCCTAATGGGATAACAAAATACTATGACAATAAGTCACCATAGATGAAGCACATCAAAATAAATGCTTTCATAGAAAATATGCGATGAATTATTTGATTTTTTAGAATAAAACATGAGAAAAAAAAGATGAATCTACCAATAGATATTATGCACATTATAATCAAAGGACTTCATCAAACAAACTTTTCATCAATTAACGAGAGCATCAGGAGATCCCTAAACGAAACAATCATGCTTGTGAAATGACTACTAGGTTAACACTAGAATAGTTTATCATCGATTTGAGAAGAACTGGAGGTCTATGGTTACATAATTTGAAGAGTTTTGGTTCATGATGATGCTTCCCATGCAACAAATTTCTTTTACTTCCTCTTCACTAATTGATGTATTATCTTATGTATTTTATCTGTCTAGATAACATATTCTAAAGTCTTCGATTTTTACAAAATCTTTTTTATTGACCAGGTTCTTCTTTTTTTTGGTGAGTTCGTGACTGTTGTTGATTGACTTTTTAACTACCTACAATAAGAAAACCAATGAGCATATTCATATCACTGACTTCAAGTGGGCAAGCAAATGTCTGTTTATCACGCATAAATAACTGATAGTTTGTACTTTACTAAAGGGATTTATTTATTATAAGTCATGCCATCTAAACTATAATATCAATTTGAGAGAATCATAAATATTAACAAAATGTCAATAAAAGATCAAGTTTGCTTTAAATAGCCTAAACAATATGATATCTTATTCATTGTCAATCCACATAAAACCAAACAAAATAATAATGGTTCTTACATATAAGTTTGCCACAATTGAAAAAGCAAAATTATTGGAGAGAACTGTTTGGTGTTTAGTATTTTATATTGATGGAAGTCATGGGCTTGCTTAGAAACAATTAATTGTCTATTACTTCAGACCAAGCTTCACACTACTTTTGACTAAGAGCTAATTTGCCAAAATCTTTAGAGAAGATGGAATTGTTTGGCTGCGTCACAATTAGGAGTGTAAATGAGTCGTGATTGAGTGAGCATACCATGCATCATGTTCACCTCACTCATATTTTCATGTATTCATGTTCGGCTCATTCAGTTTGAGACAACTTTAAATAAATGAAAAAAAAATCAAATAATCAGTTAATAAATTTGCTGTCGCAATAACAAGACAAACACAATCAAACAAGGCTCCGCTTGTGTTCGGCTTGTAAAGAAAACAAATCGAAAACTAGCTCCTTAGTGGGCAGAACAAAAGCTGGTGCAAACTAGGAGCTTTTCAGACAACACTAATTGCCATATTAAAAATACAGTAAAAATGATTGAGTTTACTGTTGAGCATCCAATTATATTATTTAGTAATAAACATTGACTCATGCAATGCTACATCTTTTGCCTGCAGTTTTGATCACAAGATGATATGATTAAAAAGCCAAGAAGAATGACAGAAGTTTTTGTAAAAATTAAATACTAATACAGGGCATACTTCAAAGGCTTGTTACCTATTCAGTTGCAGAGCTTAACCTCAATGGTAGCAGTTTTCCTCTTCACATAAGAGCTATTCCAGTCTCCTCCATCCAGAGCATAATAATCCATGGGATAATCCGTCCCTTCATCAGCAGAACCACAACAGGAATCACTGCTCTGGCAGCAGCCTGTACCAGAACAAGTTTGTTTCTTTCTACAGCCTTGTTGACAGTGCATCGTATTCCTTGCTCCCGCTCTTCTATCTTTCTCCCACCAACCAGGAATAATACCCAAGGCAATGTCCAACTCAAATGTGGTAAGCATAGGCTTTGAAAATCCCTCACCCCAATCAATAGAAAGCCGAGGGCATGCAATCTGAACCCAAGCATCCACACTATCCCTAAAAAGCTCCATCCGTCCAGGTGATATCTCTGACATCAGCACCACAGTCCAGTCCAACCCCTTCTCTTCCATTTTATCCACGACTCGGTCCAAAACCTTCGTGTTCCCCTGCCTGCCAAGCGTCCCAAGAACAATTCCCCAATTCCTGGCCTCCCTGGCCGCAAAGATGGCGTCTTTCCTGGCCTTCTTCATCCCCTCATGATCGTACTCCTCCAAAACCAACACGCCAAGGTAGGGATCGTATCGATAAGCTGGAATTCCCGGATTGGCAATCATGAAGGCTTCAAGGTGGAACCTTCCATCGGCAACGAACACGACGACGTCGACACCATAGCTCTTCGGCATGGTCGGCGCGGTGCATCCAAGTACTTCGCCAGGCGACAGAGGCTTCGCCTGGGGAACGACGACGTTGAATCCCTCAGCCTCGAGAAGCGATCTCGCAGCGTGGACAGCCCCGACGAACTGCACCGTTCCAGCCAGAGCAAGACAGCGTGGAGGCGCTAAAGCGGATTGTACGGTGGCGGCTAGGCGGGGAACATCGATGCGGATGTCGACGAAGACATAGAGGACCGGGAGCAGGGAGGAGGGAACGGGGACGAGGCAAGAGTGGCCGTAATGCACAAGGAGGTCGGCGGACAAGGCAGAGGCGGCGTAGTCGTCGAGGCAGCAGGCGCCATAGGTGGGTTCGGCGAGGACGAGGACGTCGGTGGTCGAAGAGAAGGAGCGAAATATGTCGGCGAGGGGAAGGGAGTACATAAGGAGGCCATCCGGGAACTGCAGAGCGACGCGGCGGGCGGAGGAGGAAGAGATGCGGTGCAGTGTTTTGTGGACCTCGAAATTATAGTTGGAGGGAAGGAGGGATATTGCGGCGTTTAGGGCTGGATTGGAGAGGATTGAGTCTGGAATTTGATTCTTCACGAAACGTTTTGGAAGCCGCTTTAGGTGCTGTGAGGGATTAGGGTTTGTTTTTGGTTCGGTGGTGATGGGGAGGGGGGAGATGGAATCGTCGGTGTCGTTTGACATGATCGCCGGTCAAATAATTTAGGGTTTAGAGGAAGAAATAAATTAAGAAGATTTATTTTTCTCTAAATAATGTACTAATAAACTGTAAAACCAATTGCGGGGATAGCTCAGTTGGGAGAGCGTCAGACTGAAGATCTGAAGGTCGCGTGTTCGATCCACGCTCACCGCATAATCCATTTTTGAAACATAAAGATTTTTTTTTTTTTTTTTTTTTTTATTTGTTTTGGAGTAAAAAATCAGAGGTGTTATGTGCTAGTACGTGGTTAGGGTTGTCAAAAAAGCTCGTTATTCGTGAATCTTTTGTTAAACAAGCGAGTTGAACATGAATAATTTTTTTGAACTCTATTTATAAATGAATTGAATATGAACAAATGTTTGTTCATTAATTTTTGTTTTTTTTGCCTCAAAATAATTAAATAATATTATTTATTTATATCATTTTATATTAATTTTTATATGTATTAAAAATATAAATTACAGCTCATGTTCGGCTCGTTCGTTAAGAAATGAACACGAAAAGTGACTTCACGAACAATTTCAAACACGAGTTTATTTCAAACAAACTATATTTCAAACGAACCAAACACGAACACAAGCTCTGTTTGTTTACACCCCTATACGTGGTACTTAAATTTAAGGGTTGTCTTCTCTCAATGTCCCTCACATTTGTTTTAATGCCACTCTCCTTTTATGTGGCATCATTAAAAATTGATTTGCATTCATTATTTTTATGATAATGAATTTTGATCTCTAATAATATGCATTATATATTTGTAAGTATGTCATTTTCTCACGATAAAAGGGTTATAATTTTATAATGAAAATTATGCTTTATATAGCTCAAAAGAAAGATGAATGTTACAAAATTTAATAATAGATATAGTGCACGTATGAGGGAGTTTAATAGTTCATAAAAGTCTCTTTCAAAGCCATGTGAAGATAAGTGTGATATTAAGTAATGTTTGCAGAAGTGAATATTATTTTTTGAGAAAAAGATTTGTATCTCACGTTTTCTATTAGAAAAGTCTGTGATGATCTTATTTCTTTCAGGAATAGAAATAATGCCTCACATTCACACTGTGACTTGTTGTTTTCTCCGCTTCTGCCACATTGGGATGGAGTCAAAACATCATCTGAAATGTAGTATTAGGTTGGCAATAACAGTTGCAAGCAGTGGTCAACGACGATTGGTGGTGATTGCGAGTGGTGGCCAACGATGACAGACAACTACGGAGGCTGGTGGTCGACGATGGCTGGCGGCTACTGAGGTTGTTGATTACTCGTTGGGTTTTCTCTCTAGAATAAACTTTGAGATTTCATTGCTTATTCTCTTCTCCCCCCTCCTTCCAAGTGAAGAGAGATGACCTACTTATAGCTATTTTAGAATGAATATTTTAGTCTTTTGCCACATAACTTTTCTAGACACCTAAACGGACGTTCCATGTTGATCTTCCCCCCTCCTTCCAAGTGAAGAGAGATGACCTACTTTTAGCTATTTTAGAATGAATATTTTAGTCTTTTGGCACATAACTTTTCTAGACACCTAAACAGACGTTCCATGTTGATCTCTATTGATCATATGTGGGTTTTTAAGATTGGGGAGCCTTAATGACCTTGAATTTGAGTGATTTTTAGGTTTATTTGATTCCTCTCATCCAGATGTTCGATTTGGCTATAAATATGTCAAATTTGGAGTTTTTGGAGGTTTTTTGGATCAAAATATACTAATTCACATAAACTACTCCTAAGCATGCAATGATAAGTGTGTGAAGGGCGATCTTATTCTAAAATAGAAAATATGAAAAAAAAAAACATAAAAAACAAAAAGAAAAAAATAAAGATAATACAACAACTAAATAGGGAATATACAATCATAGGAATTTAAATAAAGATACAAATGATTTTTTTTTTTCAAAACAAAAATAAAACAAAATTCTCACAAAAATATTTGTTGACTCAAAAACAAGAGAATTCAAATCTAAACTCTTAAGAGTTTCAACTACCATTTTCCTAAATTAAAAAAAAATTGACCTTTTTTCCCATGCAACAATACCAAAAACTTGATGCCCGAAATTTGCTATGCAGTAGGTCAATCAATCATGCAATTATATATGTCGATTAAGTAAGGTACGGAAACAAGTCCGCTTTTCGATCTTGCGAGGAAATGATCAAAATATTCATAACGAGGAAATTTTAGTTCATTACACAACTAAGTCCTTTGAGTGTTTAGATGCGAGAAACATGATTATAAATTCTTAACGATGAAATAAGAACATAACACCAAATTATGGGAGGTTTTCGGAGGTTATGAATCTTATGCTCTTGTGGCACCATTTTAGTCAATTTTCTAAGTTTCTTCATTAGTTCCCCTACGTGATAATTGACAACCAAGGACAACTTTCTCCTTAGCCTATGTTTTGGTCATAAGAAACCATATTATATTTAAGCGAAACTTAACCATGCTGTGTTTATCTGATCTTATGCTCTTGTGGCACCATTTTAGTCAATTTTCGAAGTTTCTTCATTAGTTCCCTACGTGATAATTGACAACCAAGGACAACTTCCTCCTTAGCCTATGTCTTGGTCATAAGAAACCATATTATATTTAAGCGGAACTTAACCATGCTGTGTTTATCTGGATTTCTCTAGCCCCCTATCTTTATTGAAATTTCTAAGTGGTGATATGTATGTTCTCCTAAGCTATTATATGTTAACTTACTTGTTCCTCCAAGCACCGAATAAAATTCCTTGATCAAAATGAGTTTTAGCATCCTATTTAGCCAGTCAGGAGTAAACGATGAGCTAAAGGTTAACACATCAAATTGTATCATTAAAAAAACACAAAAATATTTATAGGAAAAACTTATGGAGAAAACTTGAAAAATCACATAACTTACATCACATGATCATGAAAAGAAAATTAGCCTCAATAAATTGAGAAAGAACCCAAAAAAAAATTCATTGATAATATTAAGAATAAAAACATCGAAAATTACCAAAAGTCTTAACCAGAATCAATTTTCACTTGAATTTTGTTGCAATTATCCCTGTACCATGCGAGTTCTTTATAGCCTTCCCTCGTGCCCATGTTCACAATCTCTCCCTCATAACTCTCCACAAATCTAACAGGAAACTACCTCAAAATCTGCCCCTTAAGGAGAACCAAATAAGACAACTTCTAGGGTTACAAAAGCACTCTCCAAAACATATAAAATAATCAATCCTTTGCCCCCAAATATCCCATAAGTCTTTTTTATCTTCGTATATATACTTAGGGTGTCAAAACAACAAAGAATCATGTCAAATTCATCAAAATATCATTTGGGGAGCTGACGTGATGGGAAGTGGCAAGAACTTGTTGGAAAGTGGCGCAGACGAGCCTCTTGGATGTGAGGGTGAGGTTCTCGGGCACCTAGCATTGGCTTGTTGCTTCTAGAGTGGGAGTGTCATGGTTATTTAACCATTTGCCTCCTTTTGCTTCTTGAAATGCGCCCCACACATGTATCAAGTAAACATGACCAACAATACCTTTCATAACTGTGGAAACATGTTAAATAAAGAAGAAAACACAGTACATCTGGTGAAAAATATTGTAAATTTATCTCATGTAAATTCTCCAAAACTTACCTGTTACATGCCATCATGAAATCTCATACCTAATTTGGACTCAGTTAATATTCATAGCTCTCATGTAGGACTTCTTAATTCTCTAATAAGATTATTTAAGTGAAATAACAAGCATTCAAATATCATTTTTCATTAATGTCTAATAATCTAGCCCATTATTTAATTCATGTCTTCTGATCCTAAGCTGATCTCAGAGCTCTTAATATGGCATGATAAAATTATTTTCATTTCATAAGGACATTTTTAAATCAGTTAATAGTCAACCAATAACCCAAAATCACTTAACTTTTACTTGAATATAATATCATTAGAATTTCATTAAAAGATTTTTTAAGTTTTATCAATTACGCATGGATTTCGACTTCCCATTTTTATCCTTCATACTCTAACTTAGGCTTCTTCTCAAATATTATTGCTCACTTCTTTTTTTTTCTTTTTTACTTTTTCTATTTTTTATAGGCCCAAAATCATATTTAATTTTAGTAAAAATTACTATATCTGGTTAAACACATTTCTTTTAAAGATTCTGATTGTTTAATTTCTCATAATTGATAATTCTCAAATACATTTTAATGTGAATTTAGCAATATTATATTTCATTTAAAAGTCAAGACTCAAGCAAATTGATTGAGTTAACAGCTAGAAGAATTATATTATCTTTAGTTAACTACTTATATTATAATTACATTGTTTTAATTATTCTAAGACTTTTAAGATTCATATAAAAGTTGTTAAAGTGAAAGTCTTGGTTAATGTACCATTAATTTCAATCCACCCCTTTAATCAGAATTCACACTTCTATTGAAGTTAATATGTAATCTTGTTATATTATAATGATTCTTATCATTACTGAAAAAGTATAATCACAACTTAAACATATGAATTAATCTCAAGCAAGTGTGCATGTGTCATTCTCTCCCTCAAACTTATTTTGTACTTATTTATGCCATATAAAAAAATGCCAGAATGGAAAGAAGAAAGCATGTAACAACATCACATAACAATGCAGAATATGTTAGCATGACTAATAAATATACCAAAACTCTCAACAACACTACATATCTCCATAAAAATGAAAAGTGCATCACACACATCAAAAAAAGACAAGTAATGTCTAATACTCAAAACAACTAGAAATCTGCAGCACATACTGAAACAAATGTAAAGCTTATACATGAGTCAACATCATGAAGTAATCATCTATCTATAGTGCAACACAATATCCAATAAAAAAGTAACTACATCCTCACAGGATCTGGTATAGGTGTCATCCTCCTCCATATCATCCACTTCGCCACTATATGTCTAGAAAGGTGACTGAGTTGAAAAATAAATCTCATTGGCCCTACATTTCGTTGACGTCTGAACCATTAATTGCCATGTCAAGGTCGTCCACCTACTAGTGTATCAACTCGTGCATGGCTTTGAATTGTCCATGCATACGACTAAATCTAGACTCATCAAAGTCAAGAATGTGGTGTATGAGGCCTAGCACAACACTCTCCTTTCTCTCACGTGAATGCTTTATCATGGGATTAAATGATGGATTTTTTAATAGGTTTCACGAGGTTAAGCTGCTCCCAATTCTTGCATACCACCTCTACCTCCCCACAAAGAGTTGTGACGAGGCTAGGATGTCCTAGTCCCATAGTCTACTAATAATGTGTTGGATGGAAAGATGGATGATCGAGCCTACATTTTTTTTTTGAGGGAAAAATCTAAACTAAACTCTGCTCTAGATCACCTCCCTCTTCGTTTTCGCAGATTTCAGTGCTCTTCCCACTTTTCTAAACTCTGCTCTAGATCACCTCCCTCTTCGTTTTTGCAGATTTCAGTGCTCTTCCCACTTTTCTAGTGACCTAGGATGGAAGCTCAGTGTTGCATGGAGGTGATTGGGCAAAAAAGAATGATGTCTTGGTTGTGAAGGAAATATAAGTTCTGTCGTTTAAATAGAGTGGGGGTGGGCACACCATCATGCAAAGCGGGCATGCTGATCACTCGGTTGTGTGGCACGGGTGTTCGGGGATCAACACAAGTGTGTTGGTCTAGGGCATGGGTGTGGGCATGCTGGACAAAAGCACGTGTGTTTTACACTCACTTTCAAGCGACATGGGTTTCCTTGCTAGGAGCACTGTGGTGTAATTGCATAGTGGTTAGGGGCAGATGCAAGGGATCAAGCACGGGTGTGCCCTATGCTAGGCAATGTGAACATGCTACAAGGGGTGTAGTTGTGCCACTTGTTCTATTTGCTGACATGAGGATGCTCACATCCAACACTAGCGCATCAGTCCGGGCTCTCAAGAATTGGGTTTTCATCCATCTAACTCTCATATACATCCACATAACTAGCTCAAGGCCCTAAACATGCTCCAAATATAATAACCAATGACTCTAAGAGCACTAAAAAAGAAATTCAAAGCAAAACATTAACACAAATACAATCAAACACAAAGCAAATCATGGGATAATACTTAGGTTGCCTCTTAAGGCAAAACTTGGTTTTACTTCATTAGTTGGATTGTGTCGTATCTATTATTTAGGATGATCCCTACATCAAGACCTCACCAGGACCTACCCTATCTTTCCCAAAGTATAACATTAACCTCTAGGCGTTAACTTTGAAAATCTGAGGTTTGGGAATATCTTCCATGGATAATAATATGAGGGTGTGGTCGTAAGCAGTATTGGATAAAGTGAGTGAATGTAAATTGAATTTGAGCTACCATCCAAAAATTGTTTGCTCCAACCTTTCAAATAGAGTTCCACTTCTCCTGATGAACTTTGAGATAGAGAAGCCCAAGTCAAAAAGTTGTGCATCGTAAATTGTTTCAACAAAGAAATTAATCAAATTCTGGTTGGGTGGCTTGCCTCCCCTCCTTCCCATCCAGAAGTTATTATGTTAAAGCCCCCTCCAATAAACCAAGGCTCCAGACATGATTCATCTAAACACAAGGATCTCCTAGTCTCTCTATAGCAGCCAGCATAGACAATGGTAAACAAAAAACTAAAGTTGTTGAGCTTGATTCTAAGCAGAATAAACAACACTTAAAATTACAAAATTTTCACATCAACATAGTTTCTCCAAAGAAATCAAATATTGTTATTAATGTTAATAGTAAAATTAAAATTTCCTAACCTTCTCAAATAAAGATTATTATTCTCCATGGCAACTAATGGTTCAGGAATAACAAAACAAGGTAATTTGTAGTGTTCGAGGAGATGTTTAATCTAGCTGAGGCAATGGGCTTTGCAATGAAATAACATAATTAGTTATTTTTTAAAAAACCCAAAGTAATTTTTAGATATTTTGAGTGTTTTAAAAAAAATAATTTGTTTAGCTTTTTTAGAATCATTTTATTTTTTATTTTTTACTTCTATTTTAAAAAGTGTTTGCTTAGTGCATGTAAGCATCAAATTTATAAAAAAATAAAAAAAAATTGCAAAAAAACGCTCGCTCCCCCTTCCCTGGTGATTTGCGAAAAGAAAGCCCCCTCCCGATCGATTCGCGAAAGGACTCCCGCTCGGTCCATTCGCAACTTCATTCACGTGACAGGGAAGCTCTGATTCATGGCTCCCGCTCCTCCGCATCAGATGCCTCCATTTTCACGAACCGTCTTCTTCTTCTTCTTCTCCTTCATCTTCTTCTTCTCCTTCTTCTCCTTCTTCTCCTTCTTCTCCTTCTTCTTCTTCTTCTCGACCAACCTCACCAAACCTCGTCGAATTTCCTTCATCTCGTCGGCTTTTGCCTTGCCGGTGTTGTGTTTTTGCTGGAGTAAAACGGTGAGGAAAGGCTTCACTTATTTTTGGGCTTTCTCCCACATCTCCTCCGCTTTCAGATCTCGTCGGCTTTTGCCTTGCCGGTGTTGTGTTTTCGCTAGAGTAAAACGGTGAGGAAAGGCTTCACTTGTTTTTGGGCTTTCTCCCACATCTCCTCCGCTTTCAATGCTCACCACCGTTGACCTCAAGGTTTAGTTCTCCTCTTTAGTAGCCTAAAGTCTAGCCATAAGACTTTCATATTAACTATTCCTAGAACACTAGAAAAGGAACCCTCACCATTAGAAATTATACACTTATTAAACACTTCTCCTTGCTCAACTTGAAGTTCCACATATTGGTCATAATTACACATAGTAGGTGGGGTCATTATGGGAGGAGCTCAAAGAGAGTTCCCATAAGACTGTTGGACTTTAGGGTTGACCCTAGGTGTTTGTAAGAGCTAAGGTACTCACTTACACACACTTTCACCCACAATTACTCACAACCCTAAACCAACAACCCTAAACCTAAAATTCTTGACTTTGATCCTTGATCTTTTGGGAGACTCATGTAGATGGTCCTCTGAACCCACTAGCCCCAAGCTAGGGTTTAGATAAGACCAATGCATGGAGGACCCAAATGGGGTTTCCATTGGTTCATAGCTCATGTAGGGTGGTTGGTACCCTCATTCAACCAAAAATACCCAACTTGGCATTTTGCCCCAAAAATCCCAAAAATTACCTAAATGCCCATTTTTACCCCAAAATTTCAAAATTTCTAAAAAATCCCAAAAATTTAAAGAGCCTTTAAAATATTCTCAATTTCATTTTTCTTAACTACCATATGACCCAATTTTGCCAATTTGACCATTTTGACCAAAACCCCCAATTTGCCTTTGAAGTCCAAATTTTCCCCAAATTTACCTCAAATCTCCATCAATTTGGTCCCAATTTTCCTCAATTTCAATTCAAAACTCAAATTTACCTTCCATGTGACCAATTTAAACCAAATACAAGCTCAATTGGCCCATGCTTTGAGCCCAATTTTGATCTAAGTCAAACCCCCAATTTTGGCCACATAACTTAATCTCACCAAATTGAACCCTATAGCCTACTAACTTAATCTGGCCACATAACTTAATCTCACCAAATTGAACCCTATAGCCTACTCAATTTGCCCCAATTTGAATCCTAAACTCTCCATAAAATTCTTATACATCAAACTTGACCTTCAATTGGCCTTTTTGAGGCCTCAATTTCATTTAATTTCAACTCAAATCCAAAAATTCACAAATTTGCCCCTAATTGGCTGTCTCCAAATTCTACCAAATTGATTACCTTAGCCCCAAAATTGGCACCCAATTTATATTGAAAACTCTTCATGAAATTCCTATTTACCATTTTCAATAATCAATTGGCCTCAAAATTGGTCCCAAATTGGCTGTCTCCAAGCTTAGCCCAATCTAGACCCAAGTCTAGCCCAACATACCTAAATTGACCAATTTCCAAAATTCGTCAAATTAAATCCCCAATCGAACTCAAAATCATTTCAATCCTTCACCAAAAATCTTCATTACAATCATCTACACAATGTTGATCAATCAATTGGGCTCAAGGTCATGGCTAGCCTAACCCAAACCCACTTTAAGCCAAATTGACCCACTTGGACCCATGCACTAAAATTGGCCTAGCCACCTTAAAGCCACCAATTTTATGACTCCACAACCACCAAACTCCTCTTAAGGACCAGGCTAAACCATGAAAAATCCACCAAAGCATGCTATGTACCAATGGATGTCCGAATTAAGAGATTTTAACCCATTTTTAGACCTAAATTGCAAAATCTCCTCCATCATTGCTTACCCTTGGGGGTAAATTATAATTAAACCTCCCCCTGGCTCACCTGACTCACTAGCTACCTCCCTTAGCCCTGTCGGCCGGCCTAGTGGCCGAAAAACAAAAAAATTGTGAGCCACCACAAAAAATTTAAACCCAATTCAAACCTGGAGGCCACCTCATGTCATTTGAAATTTAGAGCTTCTCTGCCCTCCACCTAAGCTTCACACTGCACCCAAATGGAGGCCATGACAGCCACCTGAAGCCAATTTTATTTAAACCTCACCTCCATGGCCAATGGAGGAGAGTTGAAATTTTTTTAAGGAAACTCTGCCAAACTGCCCTCAGAGACTCCCTAAGACCTCCTTAGTTCATGCTAACCATTTTTCCCCACTGACCCTCACTATAGAAGCCCAATTTTGAGCTTGAATTTCTACCAAAAATTAGGACAGAACTCTCTACAGCTCCACAGTCCACCAAACTATAATTTCTTGTGCACACATAATCCCCACAGTGAGAGAAGTTGATTCCCCACAAAATCTCCCTCTCAAACAACCTCTAGTATAGACTTCAATCAACACCTGAAATCGAGCTTGGTCAATTTCATACCTACACCATTCACCAGGGCTCAAGAATTCATCTTGAGGTTTGTTAGGATCAAACGAAGCTACCACAACCATCTGATTGAGGCCTCCCCTCTCAAATAAAGGTATTGAACTTCAACCCTAAATAGAGCTTGTTTCGACCCACCATACGTATTTACTGTATTTCATAGAGTATAAATCGTATAGATAGGTTCGTCTTGAGTAGATGAAGCTCTATGAACAAACTCCATGAGATTTGGTTGAGTCTAGAGGGAGATCTTAAGGTTTTAGTGGGGACGGTTCTTGAGTTAGCCTATTTGGGGACAATTACGGGGAGCCGTCCGATCGCCCATTTATCTCATCAACAGACGGGAGTCGTCCGATCGCGCATTTATCTCATCAACGGACATCATCAACAGACGAGATTTAGCCGGATGAACTCTTGATACGTGAACTACGGGTTGCGTGGCATGCCAGGGTGGAAAACACAACGAATGGGAGCTCTTCGCGTCGTCGTTCGGAGCTACCTAGGATGAGGTGGTGTCGCGCGTTTAAATAGAAAAATAGGGATTTAAATAATTCATAAAATGCTCCTATCTTTGAAAATTCATATCTTGGTGTAGAAAAATCACAAAAAAAAAAAAATACATTCTTGTTTAATGAACAGACGAAAACAATGTGGAATTCATTTGAAGTTTATTTGATGCAAAATTTTTTGTAATTAATTAAATACTGTTTTGAGTCTTTTAATTCTTTATGCATGTAGATATCTCACCATGACTTGATATTTTAGCATATTGTTGCCTTTGTCATGGGGGACATTCTCTGATTTTTCTAAAGTCAAAGAAGATATCTAGATAAAGATCCATATTTTTTTTTATTTTATGTCTATTATTTGCATAAATTAATCATATTAATTTGCATATTGCTTAGAAAAATCCAATAAAATTTTGGAAGGTTAATTGTGACAAGAGAGCCCTTTGGAAAATATTTCATAAGTTAAGTCATTAAGAATACAATTAACTCTCACCAAACCCTTAAACATAAAGAAAACTAATTTGGGAAGTAAAAATATCTAAATGACTTGGTTTTTAATCTCCACTGTAATTTGAAGTTCAGAGAACTTATAAAAATTTCAAAATATTTGGAGCTCATTTGATAACTCAAATTGATTTTTTAAGTTCAATGAAATTTTTGACACTAAAAGGATTTTTAATAATTAAAATATAACTAAAAAATTTATAAAAATTATTTTGGGAGTTCTCTTTGATCATCAAAATTTTCTAAAAATAAATTTGTACTTAAAATAAAAATTACATTTTTAAGCCCATTTTAAATATTTAAATAATTAAAAATGAATAAAAATCACAAGATTAGTAAAATTCATGAAAATGTTCTAAATTGTTTCCTAAGCACTTAGGAGCAATTGAAATATTTTTCTTAATTTTCTAAGTGAATTTATTAAATTTTGAAGTTTAAAATAATTTTTAAAGGCTAAAAAAAAGATTTTCAATTAAATAATTCTAATAATTCAAGAAAAAAATCAGAAAAATTTAAATTTTGTTTCTCTAGGTTCCTTGACCTCAAAGAGATTTAATAAAAATGCAAAATTTAATTTTATGCATTTAAAATATTTTATAATTAATTAATGCTTTAGAACTTAAAATAGTTATATAATTCAAATTCACTTAAAAAAATCATGAAATTTGGTCCTAATGGTTCTCTAGTCTAGGTCTACCTCCAGTAAAAATTTCAAGGGATTAGGCTTTGCCTTGGTCAAGTTATGGAATTTCCTTTGGAAAATCCTATTTTTGCATAAAAATAATTATATAAATTAAATTAAATTTTGAAAAGACATATTTCTCTTATGATGTCTTAATTGACTCATGATTGAGTTGTGATAAAAAGTTCAAAGTCATTTGAATTAAATTTGATAAATTATGAAGTGATAGAGTCTTAGGGGCAAAAGTATAATTTTGAAATTTAGCCTTAATCAACATTTAGGCTTAATTCAAGAAGGGGAAATGGGCAGCCTTTGATCTTAATTAATATATTTGGATGATTGAAACACAAGGGAGTAATTGGTAGAAACCAATCTCACTTTTCCCTAGTTGAAGGATAAATGTGTAAATTACTTAAATTATTAAACTTTTTATTTGGTGTTCAAATAACACACAAAAACTTTTGATAACAAATCATGATCACTTAAAATTCAAAGTTATTTCAAAAAAATTACTAAGACATCTACCTATGTCTTAAGGGCTAAATCAAATTTGACTAAATGAATATTAGAAAAGTAAAAAAAAATTGAACACCTTTGAAACACTACAAGCGCAAGTTAAACTAAAATTGACTAAGTGTCATAATAACATTAACTTGTCCTTTTAAGGGTTTCCACCTACATAATTTTCAAATTGAGTGATAAATGATAATTACCCTACTATTAGGGATAATTAAAACATCATTGTTCATTAAGCATTAGAGCTATTTTTACAGAATAAATTATTAAGAAACATAATAAGTTTTTATATGAGCTCGAGACTTTTCGCTGGGCGATGAGAGAGAAGCATGGACCTGCTTCTTTCTCCAGACTTGTTGGATATCTCCGAAGTCCACTAAACTTAATATGTTTTGCTAAAAAAAAATCACCCTTAATCAAACTAATAGGGACTCGCCAAGATATGACCTAGGGTTGGGTGGATTATCAAAACCTTATTTTTTTCGCTTTACATAACATGTCCTTACATGCAGTTTGAGTTCAGGTGGCGGAATGAGAAAACTTGTCAGGTACGCTTTTATAGTTTATAGTACTGTCTTTTCTTGTACTTTCCTCACTGTGCTTACTTACCTGCATGTATGAACCAAAAACACAAACTTGCATGCTAAACAACGATGAGACCCTGCATGAAAACCAAAACTGTTAGGATAGCCGTAAAACCAAAACCAAAACTAAAATCAACCAAGATAAAATTCACCGCCACAACATTCAAAATATAAAATAACTCAAAATTTAATCACAAACATCACAAAACCATAATTACAACTAAATTAAGACGTCTCTATCAGATGATCTGGAATACTTCGGAGGTAACCTACGGTTGCTTGCGGGGCTTCTCACGGTTTAAATGAAATTATAGAAGCCCCGGTTTAAATGAAATTATAGAACTCATTAAGTTAAGTTTGGTAAATTCATTTGGACTAAGTGAATCCGATATAAATAGTGGTACCAGAATGAGGGAACTGTAGGATCGTAACCTATGTCGCTCTAATCAACTTTAACATATCCCATAACATTTAAAGAACTTTAACCAAAGAATCACCTGATCTGACATCATAACTTGACACCTTAGAAAATTTAACTCACCACAATGAGGAGCTTGGAGCTAGCATGGTGGGCAGCACAACCATCTTCAACAGCAAAAGATGTCTTCCCCAGTTATACCATTTCCTTCCTTAGAATTAAACAACAAGCTATAGGACTTCGAAGTTGTTTGCCTAATGCAACATAAATCCTCACCTCATCATTAGGCCTTTGTATAGCTCCATTGTACAATCTAAGCTCTAACTCGTCTTAGGATTCTGAGGTTGTCGTCCGTCATGACCCTAAACTCTCACATCTTTCATGCTATTTGTGTGATTGTTTCACACAAATGTAAACCCCAACAAATAAAATCTACAGGATTAAACATTTAAATAACATCTCCTCAAAGCTAAAGCCAAATAATAGGATAGATTGGGAAGTCATCAAGGTTTTCCTCCAGGACCTAGGCCATCCCCTAGTTCTTCCTCCTTTGGATTCTAAAACAAAATGTTCCAAACTTGAGTCAATCCCATTTCACACCTCTTTGTCTGATTTCGTTGAAAAGTCCTATCATTTTGAACTCTTTGAAGATAATATTCCTTGATTTTTATTGAGAGTTTTCTTTGGTGACTTCGGTCAATTAAGATGTAATTAACTATAAGGGCTTGCCCTTATAAAAAACATTTTCCGAACCCAACTTAATATAAACTCTATTTAATTCTTCATATTAAATAGAGGAATTTGTTGGCAAATAAAATGGTTTCGCAGACCATACAGATGTCATATATTTCGTAGTTTATTTGATTTCATATTTTTTTAAAAATTTTATATATATATATATATATATATATATATATATATATATTAAAATGTCCTTCCGAAGCGGACGACGAGATTTTGATCTGGTGACCGACAACTTCTTACGGGCAACTCCTCCAGCCAAAATAGTGTCGAAAACCACCGATAAGCTAGCATTCGTCACCTCGCCAGACAACGAACATCAACATCGTTTGGGAGGGTACGAAAAACTTCCACCTTACGTGCAAGCTCCTATCGGATTTCTTTAGGCTTCGTGCAAACTACGTAACAGTATAACCCTTCTTCACCTTCTCATTTTATTTCCTAGTCGGCCTTAGGTTGTAGATTTGATAGGTGTGTGGGTTTGATCGCTCACACGGGGTGTGTGCGTCGTTGTAAGCCAGCGCGGCGGTGTGCCTATGTGATGGATCACTTGTTTTATTAGAGGTGACCTATAGGATATGATCCCTTTGCGCAACTAATTCTCCTACGATAGCCGAGTGAATTCTGTTTGACTGTTAGCCCTAGCACAAAAATCTTAGAGGTTGGATCTCCCTTCACTCCCCTTTGCTTTGTTTATCCTGATCTTTTAGAAAGATCGAAAAGTAGATCTTTGCAAAATGAGAAAATGCGAGTCATTAGCTCATTTTGCAAGGCTCGAAGGCGTCGTGAAAGAGCGTTGTCGCTAACTCGTTTCATGACGAGATGAAGAACTTCCCCCTTTAGAGATCCAGGGAGAAGTTCCTCACTTGCTTCGTCAAAACAAAGGCGGCAATCACCATCTTTTATATATCGATCTTAGGTTCTCAGTGAGGTCGTTAGCACGAGAATGACTCCCTATTACATGTGTATATTTGTATGTTGCATTTTGCATGTCGCATAGTGACAAACTTGATCGCGACTTTATATATGCTTAAAAATATAAGTATTTAATACTGCTGCTAAAAGATTTAATTCCTCAGCAAATGTACCAAAACTTAATAATAGTTATAGATTCGATAAAGATGAATGTATAAAATATTCAATAATTGTAAAGTCACACTTATCAATGCAAGTTTACATATCGCTCAAGTAATATAAAGCTCTAATGGAGTCCTAGGTATTGATCCCACAGGGAGAATCATTAGAATTACAAACTAAGATTTTAGAAAAAGCAATACTTAATCGCAACAATGGAATTCAATTTGCTTTTCTGTCACTAATAGGCAATTGAAATAAATATGTAATTTTTAATAACTCTTAAATAACTAATTATACTAATGAGGATTTTAATGTGATATTCAATATATAAGAAAACATCATTCTTCTTATCATGAAATTATAGTGAATGGATAAAGTGAATTAGTTTAAATTGTACTGTGCCAAATAGGAGCATAACTATTCTTTACCCTTTGGTCCAGGCATAAAGAACATTGACTAATCCTACGCTTGTTTACTGAATCTACGGCTAGGCTGGGAGGACACCAGCACTCACTTCGGAGCTCTCACGTTCCCCTCACCTGAGGGCTAACATCTACACTTTAACACCCAAACGATAGGACCGAATTGGGGATTTTAGTCTGTCACTCTAAAATCTCCAATTCTA
>NW_018165485.1:58452-61407 GCF_001263595.1 Phalaenopsis equestris
AATAAACTTATCTCTAATTTCTCTCCAAGAAAACTCCTCGAAGTTCCTCTGAATCTCTTCTTTTCTTTACAGCACACAGAATTCCTCTTCGAAGCGGCAAGGAGATAGAAATCTCTCACTTTCCATCCACTCTAACAATCTCTCGAGAATTCCTCATTATTTAGACTCTCTACCAAACACTAATGAAAGTCTCCAAACTTCAGGACCTTTCTAACATCCAGAACCTTTCTATTTTTCGGCCAAAATCTTCTTTTAAAGTTGTGGATGAGCTTTCTCAAGAGTTGCCTAAGCACCCCTCCAAAATTCATCCTCATCCAATGACTAGTTGGACATAACCACCGAGCTCGCCGTCAGCAGCCTCGAGGGCCCCTTTGGCGGGCCTTCTAAATTCTTAAATCTGGAGTCTCAGTCTCGGGAAAATCTCGCCGTCGGCGCAGTTGGGCTCGCCGTTGGCGTCCTAGTTCAATTCTTCACATTTTGGTCCTTTTCGCTCCACATTCGCTCTTTTTTGCATCTTTTTTCTCCAATGACATTAATTCATCATTCCTGCAACAAAACATCAAAAATACATTTCTTTAAAGTGCATTTCTTTAAAGTGCAATATCATCAAAAACAGTATAAAATAGGTATGAAAATATGAACATATTTTCCTTTGGTCACATAGCACGTTACTTCATCTCGTCCAGTCGCCCCGGTCCGACAAACATTTCACTTCGCTTCATCTAGCCATTAAAGCCCGACGAGCATTTCAATTTGCTTCGTCCAGCCGATGAGCATTTCACTTCACTTTGTCCGACCGTCCTGGCCTGGCGAGCACTTCACTTCACTTCGTCTAGCTGCCCCGGCCCGACAGGTTCACTTCACTTCGTCCGGCCGTCCCGGCCTGTCGAGCACTTCACTTCACTTCGTCTAGCCGCCCCGGCCCGACATGTATCCCATTTCATTTCAATAGGCTTCCCTGAGTCGATTGGCATGACACTTTGGTTCAACCGGATCCCTCGACCCAGTCGACCAACTGCTTACACGACCATATTGTCTTGCATGTGTGTTTGCATTTTTTCATGTTGTAGCGCATATGCATGAATACTTTATTGCATCCCGCCTTGCATCTGTATGTTTGCATGATTATGATCATATGCCCGAGTTGCACATTCCCTGGGGTCGCTGCCACCACGACATACCCATCTTTTTGGGGCCTCTACTATCACGTCATGCCTACTGTTTATAGGTTACTCCACTATTGGCGTACCTTCTGGGGCCCCTGCTGCCATGGCATGCTCATTCCATTAGGTTATTGCCTTATTGACATACCTCCTGGGGCCGCTGCCACCACGACATGTCCATCTTTTTCGGGCCCTTGCCGTCACAACATGCCTATTCTTTATAGGTTACTTCCCTATCGACGTACCTTCTGAGGCCCCTGCTGCCATGACATGCACATTTCGTTAAGTTATTTCCTTATCAGCATACCTCCTGAGGCCACTGCAACCACGACATCCCCATCTTCCCGGGATCTCTATTGTCACGGCATGCCTACTCTTTATATGATCATATGTCTGAATGGCATACCTCCTGGGGCCGCTGCCACCACGGCATGCTCATCTTCTTAGGGCCACTACCACTACGGCATGCCCACCTTTGTTTGAATCCCTGCCCCATGATATAATCATCACTTTTATTTTTTTTATTAATCATATGCATTTGCATATTTGCATAGATAGCGAGTAAGACCCGTTAGGAGAGTGACTCCCATGTTGGTTGCGATGTCTTAACGAACATTGATTGCCGGGTCAATCCCGATGAGCAATGCGACTTAAGTCATCGAGACTGACACGAGTGTGACCGTGCTAAGAATCCAATGGATCTAACTGGTGTCATCTTCTTTCGTGACACCCTTTAGTTTCTTTAGATCCTTAGGATGGGGCCAGTAAAGCGACCCCGTCAAATTCATACCAGACTCAGATTTACCCCACATTTAGATACTAGGTTGATGCAATTGTCGTTAGATGACATGCTAGGCTAGGGTTTATGATGTTAGGTAGTATTTTTTTGCCACCTCTAGCTATTGTTGTGTGATGTATTGTCTTATGCTAGCAATGTGTCATTTTCTCGCCTTTTTCGATGTGCTTGCATGATGCATATGTATGATAGTATGTTAGGGTGTGATTCTGCAGGGAGCCATGCCCATTAATATGCACACACATGTACCGCTCTGGGGGGGGGAGCAAATAATGATTTCTGACCATTTTTCTTGCAGGTGCAATTAGCTCCCCCACTTTTAAGACATGACTCATGATACGTTGATTGCATGTGAGTTTTCCCGCTGACACTTGTTTTCATGCAGGATTGAGTGTTTTTCTTTTCTTTATGTACTATTAGAGTCTATGAAAGTCCTGTAGCAGAAATAAGATACAAACAAACACGGGTTACAAGAAGTTTACAAACAAACACAGGTTACAAGAAGTTAACGCGGGATATGTTGCCGACCCAGCGACACCGGTTTGTTAGTTGACGCGGGATATGTTGGCGTCCCAGCGACACCGGTCTGTTTATTATTTTAATTTGACTTATTTTTTTGTTCTTTCTTTTTGCATCATGTTGCATGTCTGCACTTGCCATCATGTTACATGTCTGCACTTGCATGTGTTTTCCTTGTTGTTTTTTTCTGTGATTTATCTGGGATTTCACGATATAAACTAAGCTCATTAAGGACTTTAAAATTGTAATTTTTTTACTTAAAAATCCTAAATAAAATATTAAAGATAATTAAAATTTAGGATTAAAATATTCAGGATTTAAAAATTGCAACATCTACTTTCTTGCATATATTAATAGGGCATCCACAATACTTAGGACCGCTCTAGATAACTACATTCATATTTGCATGTCCCGAGGAGGAGTCCCCGTACTTTTCCAACCTGACTGACCCAGCATACCTTCATATAGGTGGTTGTC
>NW_018165485.1:61634-64007 GCF_001263595.1 Phalaenopsis equestris
GGGATCTCAGGTTGTGTTGGGTCGACTACCTTCACGACCAGGTAGACTTAGGGTCCTAGTAGCTGTGTATGACGGGTCCGTGGTACCCCGACCCAGTTACCTCTACCTTTTAGGATTACTTTTCCTTGCCTTCTTGTTGAGCCCTTTTGAGCCACCACCTCTTGGAGCTCCAGTTTATAATCATAGGATAAGCTTCCTTCCTTTGACCTTAAGGTTACCGAGGTTCTCGTGGATGATGCAATTCACGGATTGCTGACCGGGGATCTCAAGACGTGTTGGGTCGACTACCTTCATGACCAGGTAGACTTAGGGTCCTAGTGGCTTATAGACTTAGGGTCCTAGTGGCTTAAGGATGACGGGTCCGTGGTACCCCGACCTGGCTACCTCTACCTCCTAGGATTACTCTTCCCTACCTTTTGACTACCCCTCTTCAGCTACTTCTGCTTCTTTGACCTCGTTGATGTCACTTTGATGGCCCGATGCCAATAAGCTGCCGCCGATTTGGGATACGATGATTTGGTCCAGATGTGCTATGATGTATTAGGATACTCCCGTTGAAGTGATTTAGGGTTATTTTGTAGGTTTCGTGAGCTGAGAAACCGCCACCCATTTATACTTGGGAGATTCACTCTCCACCCAATGACGTAACATGGCTTAAAAGCATCGAGATCATTCCATACGAAATAATCACCTTTTGATGACCAGGTTCATGATGATAAAGCGAAACTCCTTCCATCGAGAGTCTTCTTGGGTATCCCCTGAGATGTAATTAACCAGTAGGAATACGTTCCTCTGTGAGACTTTTGAACCCAAAACAAAAAATGTTCTTTTTGGTTCTCTGGTTACAAGTAGCTTATATAGAGATTCTGCTCGTGGATGTTGTTTTTCCGAGGTACTTCGATCTGATTCTGTTTGGATGTATACTCTTGACTCATCACACGAGGATTATCCCCATATAAGTCTTTCGCCTCTTTTCTTTTTTGATTTGTTTGCCTATTTGCTGCGTTCGCCTCTTTTCTTTTTTGATTTGTTTGCCTATTTGTTGCGTAAGTTGGTTCACTATTCGATTCATCTCCTCTTCGAGTCATTCATTTGGTTCGAGATGGAGACTTACTCGAATAGAGAAAATTATACGACGATACACAAAAATGCAGACTAGCGACTCCGAGAACTAAAAAGAACCAAGAAAAACAGTGCATTTTCTCACATTTTTATTTTTAAAAACACTCAAAATATTTATGACTTGTTTGGGATCACCTATATTTTTTTTTGTCTATATTTTTGTCTTTACTTTTATTTTTTTAAAAATGTTTGTTTGGTACATTTATTATTATTTTTTTTGTTTTAAAAAACAATTTAAAAATACTCAAAACATATAAAAACTGTTATAAGTGTTTTAAAAAATACATAAGCATATTATAACATATGAGACATGATTTATTTTAAATAAAAACATAAACAAAACAAAAAAAAAATAAAAATGAAAAGAGAAAATTATATACATACCACCTAAAACATTGATATTTGCAAATGAACCAACCATGTTTTTTTTTTTTTTGATCTACCGAACCGATGTATTTACATCTGCCACGATCAAGCTACTGAGAATTTGATAAAAATGAAAAAATGGGTTGGGGTTTTATCATTAATTTTGATATTTGAGTGAGAATACAAAAAATGGATGAATGAGAGTAGTTGATTTATAAATAGCAAGTTTCATGTGTATGTATGTAATTGCCCCAAATAAAAAACAAAATATCGAAAGTGAGCATAAACAATCCCTTAAAAATTATTTTGAGTGTTTTCAAAAACAACTTAAAAGACTATAACATATCAAAGATACTTTATTTCCAGAACAAGAAAAAAACAAAATAAAAAAATTAAAAAAATTAAAACAAAAATAGAAAATAATCCCAAAGGGCCCACAATTTTTCATATATGGCAATTGTATGAAAACCATAGAGGCATGGTTTGCAGCTCTCCAAGGATCATTTCTCTTCTTACCTTAACCAAATGTCGACTAGACACACAATCTTAATGATAGAAATTTCACTAGAGCAATATAAATAAATAAACAAAACTTCCGCTAGTGCATTGTACTGCTTCTCTAATCTAATGCAATTTCTTGGAGCTCCAACAGGCAACAATTTGTTACTCGAGCATCCACACAAGTTAGACTTCCAATCTATTCCATCAGCAACAACCATCTATCAGGGCTAGGGCTGTCAAAACGGCTTGTTGTTCGCGAACTGCTCCTGTTCAGCTCGTTAAGAAGCTTGTGTTCGGCTCGCTCGCTAAGTTAACGAGCCGAACACGAACAAAAATTTGTTCGTTCGTGTTCGGCTCGAAATACTACTCATCAATTATATATAT
>NW_018165485.1:64031-114888 GCF_001263595.1 Phalaenopsis equestris
GGTTATCGCATATATATATATATATATATATTAAAAAATTTAATTGACTATAAGTCTATAAAGAATTATAATCAATTAAAAGTATTAATTAAGAAAGAAGAATAAAAATTATTAAATTAGATTTAAATTATGTTTTAACACAAACAATGATTTTTAAATCTAGCCCCAATCCTTAACATCTTATGGCTAGGTGATTAGGGTTGCCAAAACGACTCTTTGTTTGTGAACAGCTTTTGTTCGGCTCTCTAAGCAAACGAGCCGAACACGAGGTGAGCCTGGGCTCACTCACGTTCAGCTCGCTTACACCCATAATATACAGCAACAACATCACCTAACCCCACGTTAATCCAAAATTTTACTCAAATGAAGCATATTAAGATTGATTTTCCTTTGTTTGCGACAAAGTGCAACATAACCATTTATTTGCATGTCTCCCATTTCCGCTCCAATGACCACTGGTTGGTGCTCCAACCAAGTCTCTGTCTTGCATATGAGGACTGGCGTTCTCTCCAAGAACTCCCATCTTGCAAATGCATTATAACAAGGAAAGCTCTCAATCCAGTGCAATTGTCTCAATTATGAAAACCATTCATATTTGGAATCATAATCTCAATATTTATAATCGCTGCCAATATTCCTATGAATATTTAGCTCATTAGTTCCTGTAAAAGCTGCTGCCATTTTCTTGTGCATATACTAAGGCTGCAAACAAACCAAATGTTTGATAAGTTGCTAATTGCTGGACTCACTAAGAGCCCGTTCTTGTTCATTTCATTAACTAATTCAATAGCTCGAACATTTTTACAAATGCTTGATTATTAAATAAATAAGCTTAAACTTTTTGTTCATTTCATTTATGTTCACAAATAATGTCATTTAAAACTCACAAACAAACTCATTAAAAGGCTCGATGAACAGTTTCATTTAAATTTTATTAACAAGCTAACGAATAAGCTTTGATTTAATGCTTGTGAAATAAGATCAGTTAAAACTTAATTTATATTTGTTAATAAACTCAATTTGAAAATCATTTATACCAAGATAAATTAAATTTTTAATTCAAAATTGATGCAACAACAACAAACTTTTATCCTACTAGTTGGGGTCAGCTACATGAATCCCTTTTCCCCATTGTCATATCGAGTATCAAATTTTTATTTAATTCTACTAGTTTAAGATCATTTTATATAATATGCTCAATTTTTTTTAGATCTACTTTTTCCTTTCTTAAAATAAATCAAATTTAAAACATCTGCTCTTCTAATCAAATCCTCAAATCAAATCCTCAGATGACTGAGATATATTTCATAATACATAAAATAATATAAATGTTTGTTTGTTTAGTTCATTTATTTTGCTAGTTTGCATGTTTATTTTAAGTATTTGTTTAATATCTCATTTATTTAAGGACATTTGTTTTTATTAGTTCAACAAGTAACCCTATAAGCTCAACATAGTTCATTTGATTAGAAAATAAGAAAAATCATATTACTTGGTAGTTCGCTCGATAAAGGTCATTTGGTTATAAATCAAATAGCTCAATAATACAACTTGATAATATACTCGATATTAACTCAATTATCATCATATGAAACAAATATAAACGAAGTTCAAACAGTCAGTATGACAAACAAATTTAATTTGAAGATAAATACAGAAGCTCGATTCTCAGTATGACAAACAAATTTAATTTGAAGATAAATAATGAAGCTCGAGCTCAAACTTTATAAACAAGTTCAAGCTTGAAAACAGTCATGGTCAACTCGGCCCGATTCATTTGCAGACCAAGCATACCTTCTTCCTTCTCTGCACTAAAAAATGATTATGTATGATTGTTAGAAATAATAAAAAGGCGAGAATATTTCACTTGGTTTCTATTATACATAAATCATAAATGAAAAGCAAATTCATTATGAAAGTTTGAGCAAATAGTTGAAGGGGACATTGATCACAGTTGCAAGTCACAAATAAGTGCTCACACTTCGGATTGAGACATAATCGCCAGGGGTAAAACTGATAAACTGATAGTCACGACAAGCAAATGAGCAGTTTAAAGCCAAGAACAGGTAAAATCCAGTTTCAGAGTAGCAAGAAATATAACCTTTTCACTAAATTCTGAAATGGAAGAATGTTTGAAGTACTTTGGCCACTTTTCTCTTTTCAATTTGACCAGTTGATGGGCATTGCATCTCCGTCCAACTGATTGGTACCATAGTAGCTCCTGTAGGACAATAAAACATGTTATTCAACGAAGTTAGTCCATCCTCCCGGCAGAGGTTGTCTAAGTGGTTTCAGAACTTAGTTTAGAGGAATGTGTTCTGAAATGGAAAGAATGCCCTTTCAAGTATTGGCTTGCGAGAACGCAAGAGAGAGCATATTGGAAGCTTGCAAAGTAAATATTATGGCTTTGTTCTCTTTGGGGGAATAAGTTAGAAAGGACATATTGTTTACTTTGCAATTACATATCGACTGTTTGATTCGGGTATGATTCATAATAATTTGATTTTACCAAGAAAATTACAACATATGCACATTTCACTCTAGCAATTTCTGCTTAAACCAAGTGAAAGCTGAAGTGGAACATAAGTGTGATTAGCAGTAGGCTGTGCCTGTTCTTCAAGTTATTGGTTATTCCTTCGAAACAAACAAAAATAAGAAATTGCTTTTCCACTCAATTCCGCCTCAACCTTGCACGTTCAAACTGTTTCAATACAATTCCTTTGTATTTCCATTTCCATTTACTGTTTTTTAGGTGCTTAAATTCAACAAGAGCCTATTTATAACCTCTAATAAGAAAAAAATGGATGTTTGCATGGATGTAAAGCATAACAGCGAGAAGACATAAGAAATGCATTAAGGAATGAGAGAGAATATAGAAGTGAGGGAGGGTGGCAAGCACAAAGGGGATGATCTTTTTGAAGGAGTCGGCCAGAGCAAAAAAAAATAAAGATGAAAAGAAAAGAAATAGTGCTAAACGAAATAAGAAATCTCACTTCACTTAATATATTATTTAAAAGTCCCCTAAACAATAAGAAGTTAGGGTCTTCATAGCTAAACAAGCAATCTCAATTAACTAGCATATCGCCAAGAGTCTCCTAGACTACAAGTAGAGAGGTTCTTTACAGAGATTGATGTTGGATGCTTTAAGAAAATTTGTTTTTTAATATTGGGGTATAAATTTGTAAATATAAACTTTGAGGGGCAAAAATGTTACTTAAATTTTAGACGAAGCTCCTAAAATGATTTTTTTAATAAAATAAAATATTTGTATTTAAGCATTTTACCTACATACATATTAGAGCATATGTATAATAATTGGAATACCATAGAACAATAAATATTCACTGAGTTACTGTGCTACTTAGTTTGTGGTTTCATTTTTATTACAACAAAATCTTCGATAAATTGAAGGGCTCATAAGAGAGAATTTGTATACAAAGAAAGATAAATTCAAATAAGTATCAAAATATATTGAATCTTGTTCAGATTATTATTTTTTAAATAATTATTGTCCCCGCACGTGAGCTCCTCTCACGCAAGCCCAGCCACTTGAATCAGCTGTACTACCGCACACGATAGCTCCTTACTCAGAAATTTGGCAAGGGTTTGAGCCAGCTTATTCTTCCTCACAGTACCCACACTCCGCGTTAACGTCTTCACTTCGTCGCCTGCCCTAAACGCACGTCCTTCTTCATGCCGGAGCCCTTGACGTTCCAATTGGAATCGAATCTCCGGTAAGATACCACACAACTTTTTCTTCTTCTTCTCCCGTTCTCAATCTTGCCTCCGCCTCCCTTCATTCACGTCAATTTATAAGACAAATCACCCCTTTGGTTCCTGACCCTCGTTTCATTATCCTCTTTTTTGACTCCTTCGAGGAGAAGAAACGAGGCATTGCAATCATCCCCACTTACAAAAATTTCATACTCGAAATTTATAAACAACCTGAAAGTCATCTCATTAAGAAGGTTAATGAGAGGTCGACATGAATTATCCATAAATTTCATAATAAAACTAGGGTCATTCATTATAATGAAAATTAATTATTATAAAGTAAAGATCTGATACAAGGCGGCTCAACTATACTGCCCTCATCAACGAAATCAGGATAACAACATAACACATAAAATACGATAAGAGAACACCCTTACATGTAAGTAAATGCCAGGCTCATCAAACCCCATCATCATTAACAGCAATAAGTTCTTCAAGTTCGCTATGAGTAAGAGAATAAAATAGAAGTTGAACATGTTGTCTTGGTTGAGCATGGGTAGGAGCCGAAGCTATAGAATCTATTTTTCTCTGCCTACATGTAGTCTTTCGTGAAGGAGCTGCACCTGATTTTTGATCTTCAATGTTCTTCCAACCTGGCGATGGACAATATCTTACTATATGACCGGGTTAACGACACCAGTAGCATGTGTTAGAGCTCATCAAGCATTCACCCTTAAGTTGTCTTCTATATGACACAAGTGACTATAGTACTTTGAGTCGTACCTCTAATAAATCCACCTGCATTGAACTTAAACTTCTGCCCATCGGATCCCTCTAACTGATCTACATGCTCTCTTTTATCAATACTCTTCCTTTTGTGCGTCTCCTTACACTTTTGAGTAAGCTGATAATTGATCTCCACTGTTTTAACTTGTTTCACTAATATTGAGTATCCATCGATCCTTAAAAGAATCATCGGTTGTCTGATCGAATCCTTTAATCCCAAAAGGAATTTGTAGTACTTTTATTCTGCAGTAACGATCAACTGTGGCGCATAACTTGACAGTGTAGTGAATTCTACTTTGTACTGCATGGCTGTCTTTTCTCCTTATATCAATCTGATAAATTTGTCTCATAAATTTGTCCCGCTTCTAGTGGATATAGGTATAAATCACTTTATGAATAGCTTCACAAACTCCACCCAACTTACCATTACGTTGGGCGTGTCCCTTAAGGCCCGTTTGGCGTCGCGGAACAGCTACGGGACATTTTCAAAACGCCAACATTGGTGTTTGTTTTTTTCCTTCTATGTTGCGTTGCGGAATAAGCAGGTTTCCATTTGTATTACATGTTGCCTGCAAGTTCGACCCCGCATCCCGGGTTCAAAATTTGGTTATCTCTGGCTGCCCTACGGTTCACAATCCTGCCAGCCGGTCCAATCCAGCTTTAATAATCTTAGTTTTTACACATAAGGGTGAGAAACCGAACTTGTCCTGGTTCGACATGTAGAAAACAATGGTGGAATAGTGGGAAAAGGCTTGGAAAAAGGTGGGGAGGGATGCTAAAGATTTGGCCAAGTCTTTTGGAGGAGTTTTGATAGAATTTTGGTAAGGGAGAATGAAGTATTGCTTTGCTTGGAGGCTTTCAGATTATGGATTTAAATAGCCACGAGGGAGCTTTAGGGAAGCTTGGGAGGCTTCGTTTAACTTGGTTTGAGCCTTGGGGAAAGACTATAGGGTTGAGGTAAGTTGGATTAAGGTTTGGTTCAATTTCCTTTGGATTTGAGGTAGTTGTTCATGATGGCTTGTTACTTCGATTTGGCTTACTCCCCTTGGATTTAAGGTACTCGAGTTTGACATTGATGTGGTATTGATTCGCATGGATGGATGGATTTATCATGATTAAACATGGGCATAAACCACCGGTTTTAAGCTTTAGTCAGTGAGGTGTTTGGCTTGGATTTAACTAAACATTGGATTTCGTTAGATTTTAAGGTGGCTTAATGTAGATTCGGTATGAGATGACTTTTGACTTGGGTAGGGTTTCATTGAAATCTGGTGGCTTGGTGGCTTGGCTTCTGACTTGTCATGAGATTGGGTGGCATGGCGGCTTGGAATTTGGCTTGAGATGGTTTGAATTTTGGGCTTGGGTTTATGCTTGGGCTTGGTTTGGTGGTAGGGTGAGGAAGCTTATCAAGTGGGTTTGGTTAGATGGATTTGGAATTTGTTAAAATTAAACATTTAAATGTTTGTTATTTTATCATATTTTGAATTTGACTTTTTACTTTATTAATTAAATTTTAGGTTTGTCATTTTTTAATTTTGGTGAAAATTTGATGACTTTAGTTTGATTTAATTTTGACTTTTGTTAATTTAATTCGCATGATTTTGGTGAATTTTAGATTTTTTATTTGATTTAGTTTTGATTGTTTTTGACTTTGATGAATTTGTTTGTTTGATTTTAATTTTGATTTTAATTTGATTTTAATTTTGTTTTTATGATTTCAAAGAATTTTATTAAATTTGATTTTAGGTTAACTTGATTTTATTTAAATTTGATTTTCTTTGACTTTGATTTGGTGATTTTAATTTGTGATTTTAGTTTTAGTGTGATTGGCTTAGTTTCAACTTTGATTTTGGTTAATTTGGTCTTTAGTGAATTTGGACTTTTTAACATTGTATTAATTATGATTGATTTGATTTTAA
Source organism: Phalaenopsis equestris (assembly GCF_001263595.1). Lineage (NCBI taxonomy): Eukaryota > Viridiplantae > Streptophyta > Magnoliopsida > Asparagales > Orchidaceae > Phalaenopsis > Phalaenopsis equestris. Next base: position 70,451 of record NW_018165485.1, read on the forward strand.
TTTATGAATAAATTTAATTTTGATTTCAAGTTAATTATTTTGTTGAATTTTGATTTTGATATTATAAATCTGATTTTATTGAATTTGACTTTCAATTGGTGATTTTCATTTTAACTTTTCTTTTATTAAAAGATAAACTTTATCTTAGTTCAACATGAGCCTCATACCCAATGTGTTATTTATGAACAAATAAAAGTAATTAGGAGAGATAAGTGTAAAGTGCTCAATAAGAGAGACCAAATAAGAGACCTAAGTCCCTTAGGTCAAATGGTGGTAGCTTTAGAGATTTCCAAGTCTATAGGAACTCAACAGAAGTTCCAATGATTGGACTTAATCAACTTAACCAAGGGTTAACGATTTGAAGTCAATTTTATGAAACTATAAGGAGTAGAGAAATGTTTGAAGTCCTAGCAAGAAACTGATTCAATCACTGGTCCTCTAAGAAAACCATTAAGGAAGCCTTAAGGCTAGATCCTACGTTCTAGAGAGAGAACAAAATAGAACTTAAAAAAAAATAAGGTCAACAGTGGCAACACTAATCATAGCATGAGTAGAGAAAAGTGGAAAAAATGGAAGGTAATCAAGAAAATGTTTAAAAGAATAGCTGTGTCAATAATTGTTGTAAAATGTCTATTGTGGATGTCCACGTGCCCTTCAAGATTTGGAATATGCCTATCAGAATATTAACCAAGCTCAATAAGGTAGCCCACACACAATAACCAGAGGTAGTTTAGATCAAAATAGATCCAGCTACCAAATAGAATAGAATCCCGGAATAATCAAACCAGCGCATAAAAAAAGGACTTGTACATTATGGAACAACAGTTGATGGTTGAGCTGGGAGTTTAGCAAAGTGAAGGAAAGGAAGAAAGAAGAAAATAGAGAAAAGAATGGTGAAGTGCTGGAAATCGCAGGACTAAACATTGAAAGAGGTTTAAAAGAAACCATCACAGAACTAGGAGGAAGTCATAAAAGAACTAGTAAGAAGAGAGAATAAAAGAGGATATAATCTGAAGATCCATGGAAGTTGTTGCGTTAACAGAAAGGCTACAACAGGACAAAAGGAGTGGATAGAGATTATGAGGTGCCTTGGGCTTGAGCAGGAAGACACGTAATTTAAAGAAGTATGTGTTTTAGTGTTTCTTTTCGCTCAAAACTACAGTAATAGAAACGGAAAGATGTGAGAGACAGAGCAGCAAAATGGTAATGCCAATAGAGTGATATTGACCAGTATGAGGGGAAGAAATGACCAAAAAATCGTAGTGATAAAGAGGAATGTAGGAGATGTAGATCCCTCCTTGCAAAAAAGCAAACTTTCGTTTATAATTCACACTCTATAAAGTGAAAAGCTAAGATTCCGTGATTAGAAAAACAACTCAACATTCTGCAGCATTATTTCCACTGAGCATTTAAACGAAATCACAAACAAAACATGTGATAATATAACAAGGAAAGCAGCTTACCTGCCATACTCTGAGCAGAAACAACTCCCAATTCATTCTTAGCAGTGGAAAGGTAATAAGCCCTTGCATCTCCCAGAGAAAGCTGAGTGGATAATTAAGTTAAACAATTCCCCTTATCCGTTCCATAGTGTACAAGTTTTTGAAAGACCATAAATTGCTAGTAAGTGAAAATTTAAAAAGTTTAATATTCTATCCAGCCAATTTGAGAAGCATCAACCATATACGTATTGTGCGTGTTTGGTAATGTCATGGATGAAAACGGGTTTTTGCACGACAACACAAATGCTATTAAAAAGGTGAAAAACCTCAAATTCAGGAAAGCTGATAGAGTAATGCTGAGACCAAAAAAACTTCTGGAAAAAAAATAATAATTTATGAACTTTAAAGTTAAAAGTTATGAACAAATTAAAGGAAAATTAATGAAACTTTAAGCCTAATATAACATATTTATGTACAATCAATGAATAGAAGTTGAACTTTCAAATTTAGGATACAACTACGGCTTTAACAACGTCGCCAGGTTGAAAAGATTGGTACATATCAACTTTATCAATTTCAGTTGCCCTGACATCTTGCTGCCTGTTAACATCAAAGTACACAACAAATGTCGGGGGTAAAAGGTGAAACTACCAACAGAATGTAAAGCTTGGAGTGACAACTATATCCTAAGATATATGTTAGCTATAACAGTACAAAATTAATAAAGCAATATAAGTAAACAAATTATGCTATTTTTTCAATATGGCATAATGAAAGAAATACATATTTGATGCATATAATGAAGCGTTTTAAATGTTTCTAAATCAACATTGGCTAGTCTCTCACTAAATGATTCTTGATCCCACAACTTTAGCAGTAGCAGGATAGTTTCATTCTTCTAGGATCTCCAGGTCCTATAATTACACCAGCTAATGCTGATCCAAGTTTTCCCATGCGTGTCTAACAGATCAATTTCCTCAACTCGTTTTCAACATTATTCAACCCTCTAGATGTTACATTAAATGAGAATTGCCTCGGCTGCTGAGCATCTCTTCATTCTGCTTCAAGTTTTTTTATATTCAAGCAGTTAACACGGTTGGTGCTGCATCATTTGAGTCTTAGCCACATCACAATCGTTAATTCTACAACAATGATCAAAATGAACCACCTTCCATGGTCTTGATCAGCTGTAGTGATGTCGAGTACATATACCAATGCACAAAAGCAACCAGTTAGCCTTTTTCTAAACCTTATAATTTTAAATGGTTGCAAATTTTCATGTTTAACAGAATCAAGTTGATTATCAATCCATAGGTAGGTGACCCTCAGATATCTGCTTTTATGATAAAAAGATAAAATAAATAAACTGCCTTAAAAAAAGAGAAAGCTATGGCCGACAAAATTTTCTTGAAAAAACTAACATGGCTAAATAGGAACTCAAAAAAAAAAAAAAAAAAAGTGCAACCTGATAATACCGGTAAATTTTTCCTTAACAGCCTTCGATTCAACACACATTATATCAGCTGAAACCATTCTAGCCATTACCCTAGTCACCTGCAAGTAGGAAACATTTGTGTATTATACTTGTATTGAAAACTGTTTTTTTAATAATGTTGATATTCAAACTAGCATAGATGGGGATACACATTTACATTCATTTCAAAATATCTATTATACTTGTATCTTGGAAATCCCTAAGGGTTTATCAATTATAGATTTGGTCAAAACCGAAAACTAAACAAAACTGAATAAGATTGGTTGATTCAATTCGGTTTCAAAAATAGATTTCGATTTTCGGTTTTCAAAACCTCAATATTCAGTTTTTGGATATTGATTTGGCCTTAATTTTCATTTAATGAAACAAACTAAAAAACCAAAAATTCATAATTAAATAGAAAATTCATGTAATTAAATGAAAAATTCATGAAATTGAATCAATATTATGCAGATAACATATGTAGTTTTCTATGCGTTCATAACCGAACTCCAACTAATAACTAAATTTTGGTTGTTCATAACTGAACCGTTTAAACCGAATTAAATTGAGGTTCAATGTACTCGGTTTTATCAAATATTTGATTTGTTCGACTTTTTGGATTTTGGATTTTTGTTACAATTGATTTTGACCAATTTGAAAAGCAATTCATGTAAATTGATCGAATGCTCACCCCTAATTATAGAAAAAAATACATAGACAGACAAGATGGATCTCACTACTGTATTGTGTTCAGACCATCATGTCAAGCCATTTGGTGTCCTAGTCAATGCAAGACAGAAGAGTAGAAAGCAATGTGAAAGAGATGAATTCATAAAAATAGAGAAGTGATACATTGCTATTCATAAAAACAATAGTAACATCAAAAAATTCAAAGATTTTGTCTAGGAAAAGTCACCAAGTATATTAATAGGAGAAAACCACAAAATTCTTCCATTTACATGGCCCTCAAACAACTCTCAAAATATAGTTCATCAAAACCTATTTTCTAGTACAATGCCGCAGTTTAAAACAATTCCATTACAACTACATGAATAAAACAAATAAAAAAAATTTTATGCAACAGGGATGGTTGCCCACATCATAGATCCATGGTTTTTTATTTTAATCATTGTTTGCTTGATTCTTCTGAAAAATTGCTTGAAAATAAAAATATAATTGAATCAAATGATTGAATGAAGCATTCAAACATTCCTTCTTTACATTCGGTGCCATAAGTTAAAAAGTGAGAAAGGATATAGCAAAATTTCCATAATTCCTACTTTCAGATTTTGGCCAAGTTAATAATGAAAGGTAGGTAGTTTTATCTTGCTATCTCTGCCTTCATGATGATTAAATCATCCTTAAGTTCTCCATATTTGATAAGCATGTCCAAAAATAAGATCTCCCTTACATTTGAATGACAATAATGAAAAAACTTTTTATTTTTGGATGATCATAAATGAAAAATTCATTTTTTTTTCCATCGTTAAATAACAATGATAAAGACAATCAATTTTCCCCATAATGATGATGGTAATGGCAATGACAACACTGCACCATCCAATTTATGAAACTTTCCATGAATGCAGAAAGATTTGCAATTCAAACAAAATTCTCTATAGTGTTATCTTTCATTTACTCTCTCTTTAAGAACTAGGTTTAAGGTACCAATGGTTGAATGACATTGCAAAGCAATAAACCAAATTGAGAAAAGCAAGTGAATGCTAAAGTTTTCTTTATTGGAAGACAAAAGCAAAAAGAATGAATTAAAGAAGGTGCTTAGATAGCAAACATAATTAACCTTGAAATCAACATAACAAATTAAAATCATTCATCTCAAGTAACATTCTAAAAGGAGTTATGATCCCACTCATATTTGTCAATGGACAATAGCGAAGCACAAAATTCCTGGTGAAAACATAATGGACAGCATGTGTTATTTTAAATATAACACAAAATAAAGAAAATTATAGATAAAAATATAGCTAAGCATGAAACACTACTAAATTGAAAGAGAAACTATCATAATAATGAAAAAAATTAAAAAGAAGATTTGATTCAAGTGCTCAATGCCTCTAACCGCTATATCTAACAATTTTTTTTAAAATTCCAGACAATGAAAGTAATGACATAAATAAGAAATACACACAGAAGAGTGTGGTCGCACAAGCAATAATGTGATGAGTAAGAGTATCATCCCACAAAGATTGGTTTGCAAATTACTGAAATTAAATCTGCAAACTATTATTCAAATGGTTGGATTGGAGCAATGCAACAAATTAAACCTTAAAGTAAAGTGCAAAAAAAAAAAATACTAAGAATAACTATGGCTACGATCTAGTTAGAAAAAAATAAGGGTAAGCAGCTCTAGAATTTGGATTTCACATGTGTTGATTTGATTAACAGATAATCAAATTAAAGATCAAGTTCATTTTAATAATAATGAGATCCGATCAGAAATGGCCCTACCTTGCTCTTACAACTATAGAATTTTTACATCTCAACCTACCTACCCCTCTGATAGATTCTATGCAAGAAATGTCGTCAATGCTCTTAGGATATTAAAAAGTAGCACACAAGTTTTCCACCCTCTCTAATATACAGTCCATCCACCATGGCATTTTGACACACAATTAGTCTGTTCTCCAACTCTCAATTTCAAACATAACTTCGAACTTATTAACAGGTATCCACACAATTAATAGACCTTTATAAAGCTGAGCAAAACACATTGCATATGAAAGAAGCACAAAACATCAGTTACTCTTCATGGAAAATCAACTGATACAACCAAACATATGATTCATCCATCCCCCAGAAATGGAGACTGATTCATATTTAAGAAAATTGTAAAATGAAACAAATAAAACTTAAACATATTTTCCAACACTTAGGAGCAAAGGAAAGGAAAATGAAAACACAAGGAGAAGGCCTCATGAAGTCCCGCATAATCTTCTTCGTCATCCTTTCTAAGCCAATAAAATTCTCCAATGTAGCCTCCAACGTTAGAAGCCTGGAGAAAGGTGCATTGAGACACCTAAGGAACTTGACAAAAAGTTCCTTAATTTGTTCCCTAGGAAACCCTAAATAGGGCTACTTCGATTGGCTCCAAAAAAGCCAAGAATTAATATGAAATCAAGTGAAAACTAGGTTTAGCGATAGTGTGCGTTAGGCACCATACTATGAGCTAGAGTCTGGCATCTAGGTGCTTGGCTCTCTGTTTGGTGCTACCCAAACTTAGAGTAAAGCGCCAAGGGCCAGAACCAAGCCCCCAGGCACTAGTCCAGCACCCTAATGCGACTTCTAGGGGCGTAAGAGCCAGTTTCCAACTTTAAAGATAGATAACTTGGTTCCCAAGCACAAAGGTGTTTTTACGCTCCATAATGAGTTGAGTTTAACCCTAAAATGATTGCCCCACTAGACGTGAAAATTTAGCATATATTTTTCCACAACTTGGCATTTCTCCTACACACATGCAAGGTTTGAATTTAAATTATTATTGCATAAAAATAATTAAATAGCTTGTAAATATGAATTAATTTGTGAATTTAATGTGGGTTAAATGTGCATATAATCACAATTATCATGAGATATACACCTCACATTATGTGTGACTCACATCAAGGCACCCCTTCCTTGAAGATCAATGAATCAAGCACCTCAAAACATTAATTATTAAGAAAATAAACAAAATATGCAAAATGATATCCTATTTTAATAATTTATCTCTCTCTCGATCTCCTACAAGTGCTAAAATCACCTCCCTCAATCTCATGCTAGCAACTGAGCATTGTCCCTCACATCATCCTTCTCCTTCCTCCTGCCCTCAGTTGTCTCCTTCCTCACCATTGTCAATCATCTCTTTCCTGGTTGCCACTACCATCACCCCCTTGTCAAGCATTCTTCCTTCATAAAAAGCATATTTCATCTTCCTCAACTACATCTCTTCTTGTCAGTAATACAACAAAAACCTTTATCCCACTATGTGAGGTTGGCTACATGAATCCTTTTTCTACATCTATTATTATTCTTGTTAATAATAATAGATATTTTTCCCTAGATAATTATTTTTTAAAATTTTCTTGTCAAGCATTTTTTAATTGAAAATTTTATCTTAAAATTAAAAAAAAAAAAACGGCTAAAAGAAGAAAAGTACAAATATGCATGGTAAAAAAAACAAATTTGAAGAAAGTGAATGTTAAGTCATTGAAGTGGAACTACTATGATAAGGTTATCGAAAGGGGGGTATTGTAAGAATGAAAGAGCATATTTCTAAAGCACAAAGAATGTTGTACCATGCGTCAAGGTCAAGATGCCTAAGGAGGCGAGAAAAAGAGATTCATGCTTAAATGATCAAGGCAATGATGTGGAAGCATTTAGCACAAATGTAATTTGATAAAGTGGTATATGATAAATCATATTATGATATTGGACTTCGTTACAAAAATTCTTTATCTTCTTCGCCACAAATGTCAAGTAAAGATGCAGGAAAGAATGTGGAGGAAGACAAGCATGACAATCTATATAGTAAATCGGATGTTTTTTCAAATTGCAAGAGAGGCTTGCAAAAAATCTTTTAAGATAACATTATTCCATTTGCTGTGAAAACCTCTCCCACTCATATCAACATCATCCAGACTATAGGTTCCAATGATCAAGAGCCAAACCACCATCAATGTATGAGCTTGGAAATTGGAGACTAAAGAAAAACTAAGTAGCATTGACAACAAATCATTAAGAATGTTAGAAAAACTTGAAAAAAATTGGAGTGATTATCAAACCTAATGATTCATGTAATCGACGCCACTTAGTGCAATAAAGGTTTGTTATTGTTATTGTTGTATATTGCCTAATGATTAGTCTGATATAAAGAATAAAAGTTTAAGCACTATTTTTTTAAAGTTTGTTGAAGCACCGAAATAAGTAAAAGATTCAAAGTACATTTTTAGACTTCTTGATGAAATCATATAAGAGATTGAAGAGCATCTAGTGATAAAAGTCAATATTAATAATAATATTTATAGAGCCCCAAGAAATAAAATGATAATAAGAGATACATAGTGTTATACATAAGCAGCACATTGTATCGATTTGATTCTTGATAAATTAGAAGAATTGATTCAGCATAGGAACAATTTAAGAAAAGCGATAAAGATCAACAAATTTCTCTACAATCTATGATAAGTTTTGGCTTGATAAAAAAATTTTATAATAAGAACTCGTACAAACTGCTATAATTAGATTTGGTATAGCCTACTTCACAAATATCTTAGAAGCAAGGCCTTTAGAGCTCGTGTTCACCTCTCAAACAGAGAAACCTAAGAAAAAGACAAAAAATTATTTTTAATAGAAATTTTTTATTACACAACTAAGTTGCTAATACAAGTTTTAAGAGTGTAATTTATCTAATGAAAACAATTAAGCCCGTGGTTCAAGTTTTAAGGATGTTTGATGAGGATAAAAAATCATATATGTGCTTCATTTACAACATGATGGATAATGCTAAGGCGTTAATTGCACACTTTCAGCAAAGCAGAGAAGATTTAACAAATTAATCTACAATCAGTCATAAGTTTTGGCTTTGATGAGAAAATTTCATATAAAAAACTCATATAACTTGCTACAACTAGATTTATTACGGTCTACTTGACTTTACAAAGCATCCTAGAAGCAAGGTAGCCTTCAGAGGCTATGTTCACCTCTTAGGCAAAGAAACCAATAGGAAAAGAAGTTTCAAAATTTATTTTAAATGAAAAGTGTTCATTGAGTATGAGTTACCTAACGACAACAACTAAGTCTTTGGTTCATGTTTTAACGATGGTTGATGAAAATAAAATCCACATATGTGATTCATTTATAAAGTGATGAACAACACAAAAGAGTTGATTGCACATAACTTGAGAGGAGAGGAACCAAACCATAAGAAAATTTGAGAAATAACTGTTGATAAGTGAGAGTTTCAATGTCATTTGTATGCCACAAGATATATCTTAATCCACAATAGTGTTATCAAAGCGCAAAACACAATGCGGTGAGGATTTATTTTTGCTTTAAAGTGCAAAGCGCAGAAAGATTCAGCATGTTTATTAACCAAAGTGATAATAAGTTATATAAAATTGTTAAAATATAAATACATTCATGAATAATTATCAAATATGAAATATTTATCATATATATTAAAAGTTGATATATAATTGAAAATTGGGGGAAAACACCTAGCCTGAAGGCAAATATTAATGGTGAACCTGCTAATTAAAATTTTAAACATTTTTAACAGTTTGTTGCAATAACTAAAAATTTTAAATTTATTAAAAAATCATTTAATTCAAAACAAAAGCTAAATATTAAAGTATAAATAAACTAATAAAGTCTCAAGTTTTATAAAACAAATTAAAGTAAATCAGTAGGCATCATCATCACTTTCATTCACATAATTTTTTTCTCCTTCAAATAGAATTTCATCATCTTAGAATTTTTCTTCTTCCTCTTCTACTTCATCTTCTTCTTTTGAATCAATTCTAAGAAGCAAATATATGTCGAGATAAATTCTTCATTGTTAAAAATAAACCCTTTTTTTGCTTGTCAAAATCTTATAGGCCATCTTCGATCAACTTCTATTAATGCCTTTTTAATTTGTCTCCAACTAAGATCTTCATCACTAAATTATTACACATTAGCATCTCTCATTTCTCGAATCAACCGCTAAAAACATTCATCAAATAAATTCAAACCAATCAGTTCAATAATATCTCTAAACTTAAATGTTAATCTTTCAAGCTTGATTGTATTTGATAAAAATTAAATCATTTAAGAGCTTTTAATTTAGTTGGTTTCTCTTTTTGTATGAATTTATAAAAAAAATGATAAAATGAACGCATAAATTCAATAAATTAGTTAGTATATTAAAAATTTATAAAATATTAATATGTTCGAAGCCACTCAAATTTCTCTCATAGCAAACAACATTGCAAGTCAATCCTATAATTTTGGCAGACAATTTTATTTAAAATCAGGGTTGATTTATCATACATCTTCCACCATTCTATTTTTATAATTATAATGTGATATTAAACAAAAATTATTTAATTAAATTCTCAAAATAAAATAAATTTTTTTATTGATCATATACGGAGCTTTCTTATCTCTAATGCGGTTGACTTATTCAATAAAAAAAATCACTAGTATAATTATAAATAGAAATTTATTGTCATTCTTGAATTTTAATCTTCCACTAATCTGATAATAATTATATATACGTCTTCCACTAATTGTGCATTTGATTGTATCTTAGACTTAATCTTATTGGAAAATTCGAGGCTAAAATAGTATCCAGCTTGATATAATGATTGTCGGAGTTGGCACATTCATCTATCATCTAATAATACAAAAGATTTGCTCGTGCTTCTTTTCATTTCCTCTACATATACCACTGATAACATCTTTGATTTTGTCAATTGAATCATAATATAGCTCATTGCAAGTTGATTATCGCCATTTACTAATATTAACATCTTTAATTTTGTCAATTGTATCATAACATAACTCATTGCAAGTCGCTTATCGCCGTTTACTAATATTAACAGTTTCACAATTAGGTTTATAGCCATTAGGCTGTAAGACACCATTCCAAAAACTAGTCTTCAAAATAATCTCCTTAGCCTTTTTTCTTTTATAACCAATATTAAATTTAAATTTATTTAAATCCTTAAAAACAAACATATGCTTTAATTTTTTTTTTATATATATTCTAGCGAAAGTGATAAATGAAGTAACAAAATGAGTGATATCTGATCTCACTAAATCAACATCATTAATGTATAAATGAAGTAACAAAATGAGTGATATCTGATCTCACCAAATCAACATCATTAATGTATCTACATGAATCCTTTTTCACCAAAACAAGTCTTAATCCCACTAAGTGGGTCGGCTACATGAATCCTTTTTCACCAAATCGTCATATTGAGTGTCATATTTTCATTTAAATGTAATAAATTAATATCATTTTTTATACAATATGCCCAAGTATTTTTAGGTCTACCTCTGCCTTTCTTAACATAAATCGAATCTAATATATCTACACTCCTAACCGGATCATCAGATGGTCAACATTTAATGTGAACAAACAATCTAAAACGATTCTCTAATTTTATCTGCCACAAAAACTTCACCAACCTATCACAGATATATCCATTTTGCATTTTGTCTCTAAGTATAAAGTCGCTCATCCACCTAAGCATTCTCAACTCGACAACTCTCAACTTAATTACTTTATTAAAAGAAAAAACACTTTAACTTAATTTTATGCTTCGCTTTTAAAGACCAATATTTTGCACCATAGAGCATTGCTGGCCTCACCAACATTATAATTTTTCCTTTTAGTCCAATCGGTACTTTTCTATCACAGAGTAGGCCCGAAATATTCCTCCACTTCAACCAACCAGCTTGAAATCTACTAATAACATACCCATTTATATCACCATCACTTTGAACAATAGACCTAAGATATCTAAAGCGTTCACACCTTTCAAAAATTTGAACACCTATAGTTACAACTTTGTCACTAAATCTACTACTAAAATTATATTCCATGTGTTCAATTTTAGTTCTACTCAAACAATCATAATGTCAAAAAACAAGTTCATGATTGTATATTTAGCTAGTTAACACAGTTTTTTTAATAGTATTTTTCATTTCACCCCTCACCCATCTTTTTAATATTGTTCAATATAAAATCAATACAATGTGATACGCATGATGTGCAATACATGTGTGTTGGTTTTTTTCATTAGTATTTGACCTACATAAACAAAAGAAAAGTTGACATTCTTTAATTTAAAGAAAAATAATATATGTGTGTGTGTGTGTGTGTGTGTTTGATGGTAAATAAAATATATTATAAACTTAAAGGACAAAACTAAACTTGATATTTGTAATCAAATTTTTTTCTTATTTTATTATTTATGTATCTAAGAGTTAAAAGAACTTCACCATAGTTTTTAAATATTCAGATGCGTTTAAAGAATCTAAAGTGTTGACATCAATTTTTTATGTCACATGTTGTCCACTTGAATGACTTGGGACTATTTACTGTTCATTCATAGCATCCCGTAGCTCAAGACATTCAACTCGACCTCCCAGTGCATGTTTGGGGCATAAAATTGGGGTCTACAAAGATTTAGCCTTGTCCGGGAGAATCCATTGTTTGGTGGCACCAGTTATGGTATGGGATATGTTCGATGTCTACTCCAATTTTTGGAGACCTTGCTCTGTCTATTTAAAGCCTCCCGTGGTCAAAGGACTCCATCAAACCTTCTCATGGGCGTTTCTGGGGAGATTAAGGTTAGAACGTCATACCCGCACGACATTTCGAGGAGCCCAATGTCACCGAAATCCATGATGCAAGATCCATAATGCTTAATTTTAGAGTTATGGGGCTATATTTTAGTCATATTTATTCTTCCATAGTTGTCGAATGGAAAAAATTCTTCGTCGGATGCTTCCGGTGAAAACAAAAATTTTTTAGGCTAGATCGGTGCCTAGGTGCCAGACCCTGGCATCGAGGCTCCCAGAATAGCCCTCACAGGGCTCAAAATTGAGAAGACAGAAAGTAGGCGCCAACCTCCTAACGCCTAAGTGCCAGTCCCCTAATGCTAGGCGCTAGAGCCCCTACGCTTAGGCGCCCGAAACAACGCAAAATGCAACCTCCCGAACCCTAGAGCACAAGAGCATCAGGGCCGTGACATCTAAGCACCGGACCAGTTTTCTGTTCCAGTAGCTCAAGACATCCATCTCAACCTCCTGGTGCAAGTTCGGGGCATAAAACTGGGTTGTACTACGATTTAGCCTAGCTCGAGAGAGTCCACTATTTGGTGGCACTAGTTATGGTATGAGATATGTTCGATGTCTATTCCAATGTTTGGAGACCTTACTCTGCCTATTTGCAACCTCCCATCGTCAAAGGACTCCATCAAACCTTCCCATGGACATTTTCGGGGAGATTAAGGTTAAAAGCGCCCTGCCCGTGCGACATTTCGAGGTACTCATTGTCACTGAAATTGTTGATGCGAGATCCATAATGCTTATTTTTGGAGTTATGGGGCAATATTTTAGTCATAGTTATTCTTCCATAGTTGACGAATCGAAAAAAATCATTCGTCGGACGCTTCCGGTGAAAACAGGAATTTTTGAGGCTATAGCGGTGCCTAGGGCCAAACCCTAGCGCCTAGGAGCCCAGACCAGCCCGAGTAAGACAGAAAGCAAGCGCCAGTCTCCTAACGCCTAGAAGCCATACTCTCTACGCTTAGGCGCCCGAAACAACCCAAAATGCAACCTCCCGAACCTGAGAGCGCAGAGCGTCGGGGCACCAGGGCCACAGCGTCTAAGTACCAGACCAGTTTTCTGCTTCGTGTTTTCTCGGGATTTTCACCCGGACCCCCTCCCCCCACCAAAAGCACCTAAAATTGCACGTTTTCTTGGATTTGGGGAGGATTTGCATGGCCAGGAGATAAAGCAATGATTAAACCTTTTTTGGAAGGTTCTAGGGGAGTGGAACTTACCCCTTTTAGCAAAAAGGTGGGAAAATTTGGGCTGGTTGGCTTTTCTTTCGTTGGGCTTCTCCTAAAGAAAGGGTCTCCAACATTTTTTCAACTTCTTGGTGGTCATTAGAGAGAGGAGAGCCTCTTCTCCTTCTTCTTGCTAGAGAAAGCTTAGAAGCTGGTTTTCCTTGAGGTGGAAAGCAATAGAGCAAGGTAAGAGAGAGGGCTTTACTTCCTACAACTTTTCTTTTCCTCTTCTTCTTCATTTACCACCAAGAGATCTCTACTTCCTCTTTTTTTTCTTTCTCCTCCACAACTTTTCTTGAGTGTGTGAGGGGGTTTCCTTAGGAATTTTCCTGAAGAAGCAATTGTTAGTGGACAAGGAGAGCATCATCACTCCTATTACAAAGAAGAGCTTCTTCAATCTTTGGGGAAGGAGTAGTGTCCGGAGCTTGGAACTTCGTCGGATTCTCTTTATAGAGGAGAGCTTCTTCACTTTGGGGAAGAAACAGAGTGAACTTCGCTGGAGCTCGGAACAACCAAAGAGAACTCTTCGATCAACCATCACAGTTGTAAGAACTCCTCTGAACCCTTATTTTTCATTCCTAGAGCCCCTAGGTCTGGATGTTGAGGATTTTATGTTAGAGTTTTTGTGCTTAGAGAGAAGTCCCATAGGATTAGGTACTTTGTGATTCTCCCCTACGAATCCAAGAGTAAAACCTGTCCTTTCTTTTGTTAGACCAAAGATTCAAGAGACGGGGTTGTACTAAACCCGCCGTTTGTATCAGTGGTTTCATCGATGTTTAAGGCTCACCGACCGAGTAGATGAAGGCATTCCTTCGATCTTCATCCTTTCAGTTGTGAAGAATCCTCTTCACGAGAGATTGCCCACATTGTGTCGTGCAAACGGAGGCGAGAATCTTGTTGCTTCGCACAATAAAATGTTGGTACCTCTCAATCGCTCTCCTACCTATGGTTTCCAGTGAGATCGCTAGGACGAGTTCAATTCGTCGTCGAGCACGATTGGACCTTTCAAATGGTATGCATCCAAATAAATTTTTTTTGTGCTCGACATGAATTTTAACTTGCATAAAAATGTTCTATGTTTGCATGTTTTGTTGATCGATCGTCAACGTTATTGGCCTGATCGGCTATCGTTCTGTCGACTCAACCAATCGGTTGCCACCGGCCTGATCGGCTCTCCCAAACATTCTTCATTGATCGGCCGCCCCAGCTTGATCAAATGTTCCTCGTCAATCGACCGCATACGCCGATTGGATCGATCACTTCCATCGGCTCGACCGATCGGATCGGTTGCCACAGACCTGATCGGCTAGACCGACCACTCTTCGTTGATCCGCCACCCTGGCTGAATTGACCATTCCTCGTCGATCGGCCGCTATGCCGATTCGATCAACCACTTGTGTCGGCTCAACGGATCAGCCGCCACCAGCTCGATCAGCTCGACTGACCATTCTTTGTCGATAGGCCACTCTGGCCCAATCGACCGTTCCTCATCGATCGACCACCTATGCTTGTATGATCAACTTCCGTCAACTCGATTGATCAGCTGTCACTGGCCCCACTGCCTTGAAAAACATTCCTACGTCGATCGACTGACCACGTAGGTCCAATCGACCACCTTCGTCGCTTGACAAATCATCCGTCACTGACCCGATTGCGTCGATCGACTCTACTTGAACCTATTTCATAATGCTAGCATGAAAACATTTGCACCAGGCACCCAGCTGTGCGCTCGCTGGTATATGCCCTCATGTGCTCGTAGTGAGAGCTTGTGCCCCTCTTTGGCACATCATTTAGTGCCAATCTTGTGACAACTTTGTCACGCTGCACTAACATCATGTATATTTGAACTTACACTTATGCACTCTTACATGTTTGGCTTGCACAACATTTTGCATGTTCATCGCCTGCATGTGTCTTTCTCGAGTCATTATTCCTCGCACACTCACCCCCGACACTCATGCGTCTTTCTCGAGTCACTGTTTCTCGCATACTTACCTCCTACACTCATGTGTCTTTCTTGAGTCACTGCTCCTTGTACGCTCTTTCACCTCCTACGACACCGCTTCAAACTGTCGTAGGTATTTTCTCGAGGAACTACTCGCACACTCATGCTCGACACTCATGTTCCTCTTCAGGAACAGCTTGCACATCAAGCCTACCAGCATGTCTCTCTCTAGCGAGAAAAAAGAACACCTCACGAGTATTGTGTCTCGCATCCAAATCACCGCATTGTCGGCACATTTGTCATTAGTATACGCCGTCGTACACTTATGACAAATGTTTGCTATCTCGCGATCGCTCCTGCCTTGACCGAGTGGTTACAACACACTGGATCTACTTGCATCTGCATGTGCATCCTCGATTGTCTCGCCAACTTAGTTGCCTCGTTAGTTGAGTGACCCTCTGTTGGTCACGATGCGACAGCTAGTATTAGCCACAAGAATGTGGCGGTGGGCAATACTAGTTCTTGCACCGTGACTAGCAAGCGTATGTTGTGCTAAGGTTCCAAGGGGTCTAATAGATGTCACTTAGACTTTTCTTTTCTTAGGACTTATTTTAAAGTATAAAAAAAATTCTATTTTTATTACTAATACACATCGTGTTTTTAAAAAATATTTTGAAATTATTTACGTTCCTAGCTTAAACCGTACAATGGTCACTCCTTTGAAACTTAAGTTTTACAAAACCAACAATTAGTGGCACCTCTTAGAATCCTTGAGGTCGGAGACAACGACCTCATCAAAACATACGTCAGCTTTTTGCCCACACCTGCACTGAACACGCTTAGATGTGATTAGGACACTCTACATTAGATGATATGCTACGCTAGGAATAAGGTGCTAGGTAATCTTTTCAATGACTTGGTTGTAGTTCTTCGTTGGTTTGGTTGCACTAGATAGATATCACTTTTGTGCTGCTTTGTGTGTTTAGTGGGTCTGAGACTTGAGCACTAGTATATATAGGACAGTTTTCTTGCAAGGTGCCACGTCCAACAAGGAGCTATAATGATTTACACTAGCGCATCTTCTGCAGGTGTTGTTAAGCTCTCCTCTAGTTGGACGAGGTCTATTTCACATTGCATGTTATAACTTTTAATAACCCCTATATTATGCAGGTCGCATGCTATAACCTGTAAAAACCCCTATATTATGCAGGTTTAGTTTTTTTTTATTTTACCATGTACTTTTTAGAGTCCTTGGGTAGAGTCTTACTTTTTTATTTTAACTATGTTGGTTTGATCAACCAATTCTGTCAGCTCAATCGATCAGCCATCACTGGCCCGATCGGCTCGATCGATCTTCCTTCATCAATCGGCCAACCACGCCAGTCCGATTGACCACCTACGTTTCTTCGACCGATCAGCTATCACCGACCCGATTGCATTGATTGACTCTACTTGAATGTTGCATTCTTGCATGCCTGTTTCATATTGCTAGCATGAAAACATTCGCACCACGCATCCCATTGTGCACATGTGGGCATATGCTTTCATTTGTTGCGATGGACGCCTGTGCCCTTATTTGACACACCTTTCCATGCCTGTCTTGTGACATCCTTATGTCACAGTGCACCAACATCCTATATGTTTTCACTTACACCTGTGCAATCTTATATGTTTGTCTTACACGACATTTTGCATGTTCATCGTCTGCATGTTTATGTCTTTCTCGAGTCACTGCTCCCGCACACACCCCCAGCACTCATGTGCCTTTCTCAAGTCACTGCTCCTCGCACACTTACCCCCGACACTCATGTGTCTTTCTCAAGTCACTGCTCGCACTCTTTCACCTCCTACGACACTGCTTTGGATTGTCGTAGCTCTTTGCTCGAGTCACTGCTCCTCGCACACTCATTCTCGATACTCATCTGTGCTCTTCAGGGACGGCTTGCACATCAAACCTACCCAACGTGTCTTTATATCTAGTGAAAAAAAAAACATTACCTCACTTGTGTTGTGTGTCACACATGCATATAACCACATTGTCAGCGCATTCGTTATTAGTATATGTCATTGTGTACTAATGACGAATGCTTGCTATCTCGTGATTGCTCCTGTCTTGATGGAATGCTCACAATGCACTGAATATTCTTGCATCTGCATGTGCATCATCGATACGACAAAGCTGCCTCGTTAGCTCGTCATGATGTGACAGCTAGTATTACTGGGAGGATGTCTCGGTGGGCAATACTAGCTATTGCACTGTGACTAACACATGTATGTTGTGCTAAGATTCCAAAGGGTCCAATAGATGCCACTTAGACTTCTTTTCTTAGAAACTATTTTAAAGTATAAAGAAATTTTATATTTTTATTACTTATATGCATCATATTTTCAAAAACCATTTTGAAATTATATGCATTCCTAGCTTAGACCATATATAAAACTAAGTTTTACAAAACCTGCATCTAGTGACACCTCTTAGAATCCTTGGATTTTTAAGACAAGCTATCAAAACATATGTCGGCTTTTGGCCTACACCTGCACTGCACACACTAAGATGATATGGTTAGGACACTAAATTACATGATATGGTATACTAAGAATAGGATGCTATGTAGTCTTCTTTGATATCCTGGAGTTCTTTGTTAGTTTGGTTGCCTTAGCCAGACATCAATTTTGTGCTGCTTTGTATTTATTGGGTGTGAGACTTGCGCACTATATAGGGCGGTCTTTTTGTAGATGTCCAACAAGAAGGAGCTATAATGATTTACATTAACACATTTTCTGCAGGTGTTGTTAAGCTGTCATTCCGATGGACGTGGTCTATTTCACGATGTATGCTATAACCTATATTAACCCCTTTGTTTTTCCAGTCGAGTCTTTTTTTTTTATTTACCCTGTACTTTTTAGAGTCCATTGGTAAAGTGTATATTAAAAATAAGGTACGAGCACAGGTTACGAGCCACCAGGCGGGCAGAACCGTGCGACAGGAACCGGGAGCTGCTTACTCGTGTCCCTTGCCTTAGTTTTAAATCTTATTCATGTATAGAATTAGGACCAACTGTGTACATATGCGGTGTCAGGTCGCCTTTTTTCTGTTTCTAGGATATATTGTCGATCTAGCAACACCAGACCTTTTCATATTCTTTTGTACTTGGTTTACTTTACTGACACAATTTGATTGATTTGGCTTAACCATTTCTTTACCTTGCGGGTTTTATGGGAATCATGCGTATAATTTAAACTCTTTAAAACCTAAAATTATAAATTTTCAACAAAAAAATTCTAATAAAAGTTTAAGACTAGTTAAAATTTAGGATTAAAATATTTTAAGATTTTTGAACTGTCTTTACTTTTGTGTATGGCCTTCAGGCCGGAGTTTAAATGGGTTGCATAGCATGAATCTCTCCCAAAAGCCTCCACATTAGGACTTGATTAGCCAACTGCATCATATTACATTGTTCCGCCGAGAAGTACCCGTGTCTCTTTGATCCGACCAATTAAGTATAAGTTTTATACTTAGATGGTTGTCTACAATGCTTACGATGATGGTAAATAAATTCGTTGTGAGAGTGTTTCAGCTTTGTTGATAACCCGCCATCTGTATGGGTTCGCGAGAAAGTCACTTTCTTCTTGTATGGATAGGCACAAGCTTTGAAGGCATTGGAAAGCTCATATGAAATAACCGTCATTTGTGACACCCTTTACTAGTCGTTATACAAGTGTAAGCAAGATTCTTTTAATCAAGAGTATTCTTGGGCACTCCCAAAGATGTAATTAACAAAAGAGATATGTCCCTTTGGGAGTTGCTCTTGACCCCAGAACAAGCACACACAATTGGCTTTCTTGTTGTGGGTTACTTTCATAGGGGTCTTCTTCATTGATATATTTTCAAAGTATTTTGATCTTGTTTGGACGTACGCTCTTGGGCCATCACATGAAGTCACTTTATGAAAGTTCTACATGTCCTTTCTTTTGCTTGTCTATCTTCATTGTACGTCCTTATTTTCTGATACCTCCATTCTTAATATCATCCATATGATTTGGAAGAGAGATTTACTCGAAAAATAAAATTATACGAAGAAAGGCAAGCTGACAACTCCTAAAAAAAAGAGAAAAAGAATAAAAACACTAAGAATATAGTGCATGGAGATTAATTAACTAAAAAAATTAATTATAAATCATTCTTTATGATCAATCCATCCATTGAATGTAAGAGTCATCGTCTTCTCCTTTTTTTGAAATCTTCCATGTTATTCATAGTTGACTGCAAATCATTTTCAAATAAAAGAACTCTCAACTCATGAAAAAATAGTGGTCGAAAACCAAATCTATATAGAGCAATTGCCTCAAAATATAATAAAAAATCTTCAATTTTACTGCATTAAAATGGACTCCTAGTTTATAAAATTACATAACGATATATTGTATAATTCTTTATTTAATACTTCTATCCACGTTTTCTTTAATTGACATCTTTCATATTTTTCTTTCTAGTAACTTTTTAAGATTCTTTATACAGAAAATTATGCATTAAACTTTTTATTTTAGATAATCCAGAACTTGCTTCAAGTGCTCTTTTAACATAATGCAAGGGGAATTTAATATATGTTTCTTCGATTATATCAAGTACCCTCTCATTGTCCTCCGTACATAAACTATATGGATTTTCTTACTCCTTGATAAACAAGTAGTTCATCTTTCAAATTCGAAGATAATTTCTTACACTTGTAATATTACTACTTTTTGATGCATTGAAAGACCAATATGGTGCTCCTTAGCTCGATGATATACTACCATTTGTCTTATTTTTATAATAATCACACATATGACAAAGAGAGCTAAATTTAGATTTTAATTTTTTATTTATTCAAGTTGAATCTTTTCACCATGTCTTTGAATCTATCATGTTGAAACTATTTTTTCATACATGTACAAATTCCAAATAAACTTTTTCCCTCTCATTACATAGAAAATTCAAAAAATTCCAATTTGAAATATTACACCCACCCACCCACGCGCGCGCGCACGCACGCCGTGCGTGCGTGCGTGCGTGCGTGCGTGCTTTTAAAATGGATGCGTGCGCGCGCCACACACACCCACACACACACACACACACTACCTTTAGAATCAGATTATAAAATTATTGTTGTAGATGCTTCTCAAGATGGATGGGGAGCAGAGCTTTGGGTAAAACCATATGAAGAAGCCTACTGAAATACTAAAAAATTATGTACATATGCTTCAGGGAGTTTTAGACAATTACCACCAAATTCAACATCATTATATTATGAAATAACGGGAGTAATAAATGTTTTAAATAATTTTAGATTATTTTTACAACAAAAATTTACAATAAGAACTGATTACGAAGCCATAGTCTATTTTTATAAAAATAAAAATGAAAAGAAAATATACAGTAGAAGATGGATAAATTTTATAACTAATATTGAAGACAATGGTTATAAGGTAAATCTTGAGCATATTAAAGGAAAAAATAATTTTTTAACCGATTTTCTTTCAAGAGCTATAAAAAGCCCTAAATTAGATTTAAAATCTTCGGATTTTAAACCACCATAATTAGCCAATTTCTTTATAGGAATTTATCTTTGGATAAATTCAAGAATTAAAGTATTCTCATTTATATGCAGGTATCAAAATGGTAACTTCGAAATCTTCTCCCTCACAGATTTCAGTTCCGCAAAATCTAGTCCATTACGGCCATTTAACTTTACCATGCCCGATTCATATACAAGATGATGCACAAGATGATGAGACGACACGTGGATCGATTCTCTTGATGATATTGCTATACAAAATTTGGATAACGCCATGGAATCATAATCTTTTTCAAATTTTACAGGCTTTTACAAAACGGAGCGTCCGAATTTTCATGATAAAGTTTCTTTTGTAAAAGATTGATTATGTAGGACCCATTAATATTCTCAGCACTATATCGTATAAAAATATAAGAGAGAATAAGTGGTGGACCACACCACTAAGTTTTATTTAAGTTTTCTGTGAGAAAAGAATAAGTGGTGGACCCCACCACTAATTATTATGCTTCTTTATGTTTAAGTGGGAATAGTGTATGTCTCCACTGAGGTCTCTTTTAATGTGTATAAATAGAGTATGAGAGTCAGTGTTATGGCATCGAGTTCTTCACTTGAGCCTCTTGGTGTTTGAGTGTGAGTATTTGAAGGTCAAGAGTTAAGTCTGTAAAAATTCTCTGTAAGTATATTTTTAGCTATGAATATTTGAAGTTTTATTATGATATTTTGTGATGTAATTCATGCTTAAATTCTTTTGAAAAATTACATATAAATTTATATTGGTTTATTGCTACAATGTTTTTATTTTTACCTCCTAATTCTAGATCTAACCAGTCTATTTTATGATTTTCCATATTTAAATTTTTCTTAATTTTCTCTTTTTCTTTAAATTCTTTAAGGCTTTGGATAAATTCAAGAATTAAAGTATTCTCATTTATATGCAGGTATCAAAATGACAACTTCGAAATCCATGAGGGAGAAGATTTCGAAGTTGTCATTTTGATACCTGCATATAAATGAGAATACTTTAATTCTTGAATTTATCCAAAGATAAATTCCTATAAAGAAATTGGCTAATTATGGTGGTTTAAAATCCGAAGATTTTAAATCTAATTTAGGGCTTTTTATAGCTTTTGAAAGAAAATCGGTTAAAAATTTATTTTTTTTCCTTTAATATGCTCAAAATTTACCTTATAACCATTGCCTTCAATAATCCATCTTCTACTATATTTTTTCTTTTCATTTTTTATTTTTATAAAAATGTACTATGGTTTCGCAATCTGTTCTTATTGTAAATTTTTGTTGTAAAAATAATCTAAAAGTATTTAAAGCATTTATTACTCTCGTTATTTCATAATCTAATGATGTTAAATTTGATGGTAATTGTTTAAAACTCCCTGAAGCATATCTATATAATTTTTCAGTATTTTTGTAGGCTTCTTCATATGGTTTTACCCTAAGCTCTGCTCCCCATCCATCTTGAAAAGCATCTACAACAACAAATTTATAATCTGATTCTAAAGGTAATGTTAATTTTGGTAAATTTTTAACTAGTTCTTTGATTTTTTGTATAATTTTGACATCTTCTATATTAAAGTATTTTTGGTCTGTTGATGATGTTTTCTTATATAAAGATTTTATGGTTTTTCCCAAGTCTTTAATATATTGTCTAACATAATTTAATAATCCTAAAAATTTTTTTAATTCTTTTGTATTTTCAATTTTATCTGAAAATTCTAAAACTTTTTTGGAGATATGATCTTGTAATTTAATTTCTCTTTTTCCTATTTTTTGTCCTAAAAAAATTATATATTATCTAGCTATTTGAATCTTCTTTTAGATAAAATTATTCTGTGTTAAATGCATAATTTGAGAACTTCTTCTACATGTGTGTGGTGTTTTTTAAGATTATGTGATGCTGCCAATATATCATCTATATATACTAATACATAATTTAAGTGTTTAAATATATTATTCATTTTTCTTTGAAAAATACTTAGTGCATTTTTTAATACAAATGACATTATCAATCATTCATAATGTCCTAGAGGTGTTGTAAATATCATCTATTTTATTGATTCATTTTCTAATTTAATTTGCCAAAAACTTGATTTACAATCAAATTTACTAAAATATTTTTTTTATTTTGTATTAAGTTTATTAACATATCTTTATCTGGAATTTTGTATTCATCATCTTCAGTATTATCATTTAATCTTTTGTAATTAATTATCATTCTTGCTTTTCCTCATATGATTTCTACATTATTTCTTATCATAAATGCTGCAGACCTATGTTCTGAATTAGATGGTCTAATTAAAGCTAAATCTTTTAACTCTTTAATTTGTATTTTAAATTCTTCTTTATCTAACGGACTGTATTCTATTTATTTAGTTCTTATGAGTAGATCCTTATATATAATAGGAATATTTGCTAATTCTTTATCCTTTTCCCAATGTTTTAAAGGATTTTCACCAATTATTTGGATTTGTTCTGCTAATTGAAATATTTTTTCTAAGGGTTTTGTAATTTGATGTGGAAATTGTATCTTGTTTATAACATGTGTTTAAATAATCAGTTATTTCTATATCTATATCTGAATTATTTTTGCCTAAAGTTTTAGTTGAAGTTTTTCTTTTGGGTAATAACCCACCACGCTTCTCAGCGTAACTCGGATGTTTATTTATGTAAATTACGAAGGTATTTTTAGTTATTGTTAAAAAGTTTTTATTAATATTCATTTGTCCTTGTTCACTTAATATAAAATTTTAGAACAAATGTTAGCTAGTCAAGGAATCAAAGCTCTAGAAGGAAAGAAATTTAGTTCAGAAATATATGCAGGAACTGAATGGAATCAAAATACATTTTTAGAAAAAACAATTTTATTACCAAATGAAAATACATCTTATGAACATCAAGATGGTAGAATTAGTATAAGATTTTCAGATTATCATACTAGACAAAATAAACGTTATTAAATTCTTTAACTAGAGGCATTTACAACACCTCTGGGACATTATGAATGGTTGATAATGCCCTTTGAATTAAAAAAATCACCAAATATTTTTCAAAGAAAAATGGATAATATATTTAAACACTTAGATTATGTATTGGTATATATAGATGATATATTGGTAGCATCACAATACTAATTTTAAAGAATTGAATACTACTGAAACATTGTTATCACAAAATTCATATAGGTTTACTTATGATTGGAATAAAAGGTTTACATTAAAAAAAACTTAGGAACTAAAACTTTAATAATATTATTTGATAATAGGTGGAGTGATCTATCTAAATCAATTATATGATCTTTTGAAATAGATAAGAATGATAATAGAGCCATAATCTATTTTGTTCCAGATTTTATAATGGAAACCAAAAAATGTGCAGAACATTTAAAAATAGGAATTAAGACTAAAGGATATAATATGATAAATGGATCTCTAAATTTAAGAATAACAACGGGATTTATAGATAAAATGCAAGAACACTCAAATGTTAAATTCAAATTAAATAATAAAATGTTAGAACAAATGTTAGCTAGTCAAGGAATCAAAGCTATATAAAGAAAGAAATTTAATTCATAAATATAAGCAGAAACTGAATGGAATCTAAATACATTTTTAGAAAAAAATAATTTTATCACCAAATGAAAATACATCTTATGAACATCAAGATGATAGACTTAGTATAAGATTTTCAGATTATCATACTAGACAAAACAAACATGAATCAGATGATGACTTGGAGTCAATACAGTCTGAATTTGAAAATAGAAGAGCTTAGTGGAAGACAAATTTTAGTTCGATAAATTCTTATGAACAATTACAAGATTATGTATTTAGCATTAAAAGTCCCTATTCAAAGTTACAAGAAAGATACAATTTTGATTTGGCATATGAAAATAGATTTAATAATATTTTAATTGGAGAATGATTGATTCTCAATATAAAATTGAAGAAATAAAAGTAAATCAACAACCAATGGATTTAGAAGTGATAGCGAGACCATCTAATCAAGATAGAGGTAAAAAACATAGGTTTGATCTATTTCCCCCCTTAGGAGAAGATGGTGCTCCTGGAAGACAATATAGACAGGGAACTTCAAGATGAGATTTTTATGAAGACAACAATTAGAATTTTAAAGGAAGTATTGAACCCATAGAAAGAATTAATTTAATATCAGCTCATAGGAATGAAACCATTTTAACAATTAATTTAAATAACCCTCAAATGTGGGAATCTGTTATATCCACATGGGAATTTGATGCTATAAGAGGAATTTGATGTTGTAAGAGCTTGGGCAAATAGTGATAAAAGTGGTGTAGGAGAAATGTTTGTCTTTTTAGAAACTCTATTACGAGAAACATTAGCCAATATATTTAATGAAGCAGAGTAAAAAAGGCAGGAAAAATAGAACAATTAAGACAATTAGGAGATAATCCGTATAATTTTACAAAATTTATAAGAACGCTTATATTGGGATTTGACCCAAGTAGACAAAATACCAATATACAAGATCAAGCTTATCGAAACCTAGAACAATTAAGTTTATCTGATTAGTCTCAAATAGATAAATTTTGTATATTATATGTAGCATATGCCAGTAGAGTAGGTAAGTATTTTGATGATGAGATATCAAATAGATTTTTAATAAAATTACCTGGAGAATTAGGAAAAGAAATCCATGAAAAATGGACAGAAACATATAGAACTCTAAAAAATATTAGAGGAATAGGCATAGGATCCCGAATTGTATTCACATTTAATATTTTACAAGATAAATGTAGATAATATAAAATTCAAAAACAAGTTAAAAGACAATCAAATAAGTTTTGTAAAAATATTTATACTTCACAAAACTTTTCAGAAAGACAACCATATAGAAAACGAAGAAAACTACTTAGAAAGTCTAATAGTAGAATACCTTCAAAAAATAATAATGTTAAAAAACCTAACAATAATAAAAAAATGTCATTGTTATATATGTGGTTCCCCGGAACAATTAGCTAATAAATGTAATAAAAGAAATTATAATAGACCAAGAATGTTGTTAATAGAAGGGTTAGAAGAAGATGTAGTAAGTATTTCTTCCAACGAATCTAATGATATTATTTACAGTATAATAGATGAAGAAAGTGAAACCGAATTGTGTAAATTATGGAAAAGTTTTTATTAATATTCATTTGTCCTTGTTCACTTAATATAAAATTTAGTCCTAAGATGAATTCTCTATTTTTGGCTTTGTGAACTAGAATAAGAGGTAAACTATATTTATCGGTTAATTCGTAAGTTTCATGAAGTCTTTAATATAGGCTGATTATTTAAATACATGTTATAAACAAGATACAATTTCCACAAATCAAATTCCAAAACCCTTAGAAAAAATATTTCAATTAGCAGAACAAATCCAAATAATTGGTGAAAATCCTTTAAAACATTGGGAAAAGGAAATAAATGGAAGAAAAATTAAAAGAAATAACCAAAAAAATTAAAAATGCATAAAATTATTAAATACATAGAAACTAGACAAACTAATGAATTTATAAGAAGATTTTATTTTAAAACATTTATTGAAGAATTAAATGAATTTAATAATATAAGCAGAAACAAATCTGAAAAAGTATTATTAGCTACTAGCATAGTCAGAAAAATGTTAGCAACAGAAGATGAATGGTCATGATTTTATAATAATTTTATAAGAGGAAAAATATTTTATGCTAGTGAATTAAGTTTTGAATTTTATTAATGACTTTAAGATTACCTGAAGATGTTATAAGAAATCAATTAGATATAAATCCAATTGAATCAAATTTTATTAAAAATTAATAGAAATAACAGGTAGAGATAATATTTTACAAATATTAAGAGAATATCTAAATGAAACTATAGGAAAAATATTAAAAAGGGTCAGAGAAATGACACATGTATGTCCACATAAAAGATTTAAGCAGATAACAGAAAAATTAGAAGTAATACTATTACAAAAAATAGATGATCTACATGAACCATTTAGAAATGACTGAGATTTATCTACTTATCTATATAATGATCACAATATTTATGATTATCAAGAAAGGAACTTTTTTAAGAATAAAAATACTATTAAATCTTTAAAAATGAATAGACAGAATAATTCTAATAAAAACGAGCCTTTTAACGGTTTGATCTCGTTAAATGGAAACCTGCACCCACCCAAAATGATATCAGAGCCTGATCTAAAAATATTAGAAATAATTAATGATAAAAAATGTTCTTATGAATCTTTCATTCAATCTTATATGCAAAAATTAAGAGATGAAAAGAAATTATGAAGAAAATTATTCAAACAAAAACTTAAAGATCTAATGAAAGAAGAATTTAAAGAAAAAGAGAAAATTAACAAAGATTAAAATATGAAAAATCATAAAATAGACTGGTTAGATCTAGAATTATGAAGTAAAAATAAAAACTTTGTAGCAATAAACCAACATAAATTTATATTGTAATTTTTCAAAAGAATTTAAGCATGAATTACAAAATGAAAATAAGATTATGAATAGTATTATCGATCTTCAAATTTCTTTAGCAGAATCTTTAAAATTTCATAATAAAAAAAATATATAGAATTTTAGAAAAATCTACACAAGTTTTATTCGAAATAAAAAGGCTAATATTAAGAGATAATTGAGATTATATTAAAAACCAAAATAATGATATATTAGAAAAAATTATTTCGCAATGATCCATAAAATGTTAATAGAACCTAAGGAGGCTAAAATTAGTCGGGACTTATAGCATAACATTATCATCTTTATGTAAATCAAGACTTCGGTCATAGAGGTTGTAAGCTATTACCAAAAATGAAATAAATTTTATCTATACTCGGAATTCAGAGGTCTATATTTGATCAATAAGTATTAAAGATTTTCTTCAGAAATTTCCCCTACGGGGAGAAACAAGAGATTACTCACAAAATATCATAATAAAACTTCAAATATTCATAGCTAAAAATATACTTACAAAGAATTTTTACAGACTTAACTCTTGACCTTCAAATACTCACACTCAAACACTAAGAGGCTCAAGTGAAAAACTCGATGTCATAACACTGACTCTCATACCCTATTATACACATTAAAAGAGACCTCAGTGGAAACATACACTATTCCCACTTAAACATAAAGAAGAATAATACTTAGTGATAGGGTCCACCACTTATTCTTTTTTTATAGAAAACTTAAATAAAACTTAGTGATGGGGTACACCACTTATTCTCTCGTATTTTTTATACACAGAAATATATAGTGCTGAGAATATTAATGGGTCCTACATAATCAATCTTTTACAAAAAAAACTTCATCATGAAAATTCGGACGCTCCGCTTTCTAAAAGCTTGTAAAATTTGAAAAAGATTATGATTCTATGGCATTTTCCAAATTTTGTATTGCAATATCATCAAGAGAATCGATCCATGTGTCGTTTGCATCATCTGGTATATGAATCGGGCTTTGAGCCGAGGCTCTGAGTATAAGTACTCACATGATTATCTTGAAGCACAGAAGTGGGATGACGATCGCCATCTTGAATGACTTGATATTCAAATATATTTTTACATTGTTCGATTTTATTGACATCGTCTGTATAAATCTTGAACTTAAAAATTTTATCTTTGATTCGTTTCTCATGAATAAGTATAATTACAGAACTGTCTTGGAACACCGGCTTCATGAATAAAGTGGGCTTGGTTGCTCCTTCATTTTTTCAGACAAAAATTAAATAATTTATGTAATTATAAATACTTTCTTCAATGTGATCATCAATTATCCTTGTAGCATGCGGTTCTTTAGGCTGAACGAAGTTTGTAAATCTTCCTCCTGTGTGAATTTCGATGACATGTTTGGCCCCTTGGGTCAAACCCTCATAAGTTGGTGGTAGTGATCTGATAATTAGAGTGATTGTCACCACTCCATATGTTTCAAAGGGAAATGAGATAATTCTCCTTATCTCACTGTGTTCAAATTGCTTAATTTGAGCATTTAAGTTTTTATCTTTCCTAATGATAACTTTTCCTAAAAATTAATTGTCAAATATTTTTTGTACAGAATAACTAATTTTATCAGCTATATAATTTAAACAAACTGATAAATCTACAGAAAGTAAAACAATGTTTACTTTGAGTGGTTCTATAATAAATGTAGAATCTGATATACCTGACTCATATATATGCTCAGTATTATATCTTTTTATCATATCTTTCTATATCTCAATCATTTCATCTTTATTAGATTTATTTGTATATTGGAATATTTTTCTACGGATATTTTCATCCATCTCTGGGAGATAGAGATACTGTAAATTTTTCATTAGATTATTTTCAGAAATATCTATAATTATATTTTTAAAATAGTTATTGTCTTCAAAAAGCTCATTATATTTTTCTTGAAGAGATAAATAATTTTCCTTTTCTTCTTCAAGTTTAAGCTCAAGACTTTTGATCTTAAGCTCCTGATTATAAATGACTAATTTTTGAAGATCAACGGGTGCTTTTGGTCTTAAAGATATATTTCTAGAAGAAGCATCCAGCTCTTTGCTTTTAATTTGATTATGAAGAAAAATAGATTCTTCATTTACTCCAATGAAACACATGGTCAGACAATTGAGCATATTAATCATAGCTCCTGTGTCTGTCCTATTAAGCCATAAATTATCTAACAACGTGGTTTGGAATATGTTAAGTGGCCGGGGGATGGCTTCTTTTGGTCTAAATTATAAATTTATTCCAATACGGCATGGTAAAGTTAAACGGCCGTCATGGACTAGATTCTGCAGAACTGAAATTTGTGAGGGAGAAGATTTCGAAGTTGTCATTTTGATACCTGCATATAAATGAGAATACTTTAATTCTTGAATTTATCCAAAGATAAATTCCTATAAAGAAATTGGCTAATTATGGTGGTTTAAAATCCGAAGATTTTAAATCAAATTTAGGGCTTTTTATAGCTCTTAAAAAAAATCGGTTAAAAAATTATTTTTTCCTTTAATATGCTCAAAATTTACCTTATAACCATTGCCTTCAATATTAGTTATAAAATTTATTCATCTTCTACTATATATTTTCTTTTCATTTTTATTTTTATAAAAATGGACTATGGCTTCGCAATCAGTTCTTACTGTAAATTTTTGTTGTAAAAATAATCTAAAAATAATTAAAGCATTTATTTCTCCCGTTATTTCATAATCTAATGATGTTGAATTTGGTGGTAATTGTCTAAAACTCCCTAAAGCATATTTACATAATTTTTCAGTATTTTGATAAACTTCTTCATATGGTTTTACCATAAGCTCTGCTCCCCATCCATCTTGAGAAGCATCTACAATTAATTTCTTCAATATCATCAAGATATGAATTTATGTTTTGAATAGATGACTTTTCACTTTCAGATGTTAATATTATCTTTTTCTTCTTAATAGCTATTTTTATTTTATTTATTTTAAATAAAAGCTTCTGTTTATCATTTTTATATGTTTGTATTAATTCATTTTGAAATTTCTCTTGATTTGTACTTTGTTCTTCTAACTTTTCTATTCTAAATAATATTTTTTCATTATTTAATTGGATTTTTTCTAACAAAATTTAATTTTTGTAGTATTGTATAAATATCTAAGTTATCTTTTTCTTTAGGCTTTACAAAGTCTCTATGTTCTAAATTATGTTTTTTCTTTAAACATAAATGGCATAAATCTTGAACTTAAAGGTTTTATTTTTGATTTGTTTCTCATGAATAAGTATAATTACATAACTATTTTGGAACGTCGGCTTCATGAATAAAGTGGGTTTGGTTGCTCCTTCATTATTCCAGGCAGAAATTAAATAATTTTTGTAATTATAAATACTTTCTTCAATGTGATCATCAATTATCCTTGTAGCATGCGGTTTTTTAGGCTGAACGAAGTTTGTAAATCTTCCTCCTGTGTGAATTTCGATGACATGTTTGGCCCCTTGGGTCAAACTCGCATGGTTCCATTGTCGGGGTTTAGGGTTTAGGGTTAACTAGAGGTTCTATCCCGATGATAAATTTTACTAATCCCGTTGAATAATTTTCTTCTTAACAAGAACTTAAAGATCTAATGAAAGAAGAATTTAAAGAAAAAGAGAAAATTAAGAAAGATTAAAATATGGAAAATCATAAAATAGACTGGTTAGATCTAGAATTAGGAAGTAAAGATTTAAGCAGATAACAGAAAAATTAGAAGTAATACTATTACAAAAAAAAATAGATGATCTACATGAACCATTTAAAAATGAATGAGATTTATCTAAATAAGACTTCGGTCATAGAGGTTGTAAGCTATTATCAAAAATGAAATAAATTTTATCTGTACTCGGAATTCAGAGGTCTATATTTGATCAATAAGTATTAAAGATTTTCTTCAGACATCTCCCCTACGGGGAGGAACAAGAGATTACTCACAAAATATCATAATAAAACTTCAAATATACAATTGAGCGTATTAATCATAGCTCATATGTTTGTCCTATTAAGCCATAAAAAGTATTATTAGTTACTAGCATAGTCAGAAAAATGTTAGTAACAGAAGATGAATGATCATGGTTTTATAAAAGATTAAATGATAATATGGATTGTTTAGGGTTTAGGGTTTAGGGCTTGGGGTTTAAGGTTCAGGGTTTAGGGTTAACTTTTAAATCTGTTTGGGTTGCTAGGTTTAGATCATTAGTAAAATTATTAGGGTTTAGGGTTTTTCTACTTACCATATTTTATAACTTACTGGTTTGTAGGGAACAATCTCTCTTCCAGAAATTATTTTATCTGAAATATTTTTTAAATCTGTTTGGGTTGCTATTTCTAAAGTTTTTTCTTCTATCTTATTTAATTTATTTTCTATATTTATAATTTTTTCATATAACCCTAAACCCTAATTAATTACAAAAGATTAAATGAACAAAATATGTGGTTATATTAGTGGAATGATATAGTATCTCTATTTATACACATTAAAAGAGACCTCAGTAGAAACATACACTATTCTCACTTAAACATAAGAAGAATAACACTTAGTGGTGGGGTCCACCACTTATTCTTTTCTTACAGAAAACTTAAATAAAACTTAGTGGTGGGGTCCACCACTTATCTTATGGACAATTACAAGATTATGTATTTAGCATGAAAAGTCTCTATTCAAAGTTACAAGAAAGATACAATTTTGATTTGGCATATGAAAATAGATTTAATGATAATTTCAATTGGAGAATGATTGATTCTCAATATAAGACTGAAGAAATAAAGTAAATCAACAACCAATGGATTTAGAAGTAGTAGCGGGACCATCTAATCAAAACATAAATTCAGATCCCGATGATATTGAAGAAATTAATGAAGTAGATTTTACTAATACTAATTTAAAGAATTTAATACTACTGAAACATTTTGGGTAGATGCGGGTTTCCGTTTAACGAGATCAACCTGTTAAAAGGCTCGTTTTTATTAGAATTGTTCTGTTTATCCAAATTTTATTAAAGAATTAATAAAAATAACAGGTAGAGATGATATTTTACAAATATTAAGAGAAGATCTAAATGAAGCTGTAGAAAAAATATTAAAAAAAACTCGGAGAAATGACACATGTATGTTCACATAAAAGATTTAAGCAGATAACAGAAAAATTAGAAGTAATACTATTACAAAAAAATAGATGATCTACATGAACCTTTTAGAAATGATGAGGTTTATCTATTTATCTATATAATTATCATAATATTTATGATTATCAAGAAAGGAACTTTTTTAAGAATAAAAATACTATTAAATCTTTAAAAATGAATAAACAGAATAATTCTAAGAAAAACGAGTCTTTTAACGGGTTGATCTCGTTAAACGGAAACCCGCATCCACCCAAAATGGTATCAGAGCCTGATTTAAAAATATTAGAAATAATTAATGATAAAAAATGTTCTTATGAATCTTTCATTCAATCTTATAAGCAACAATTAAGAGATGAAAAGAAATTAAGAAGAAAGTTATTCAAACAAGAACTTAAAGATCTAATGAAAGAAGAATTTAAAAAAAAGAGAAAATTAAGAAAGATTAAAATATGGAAAATCATAAAATAGACTGGTTAAATCTAGAATTAGGAAGTAAAAATAAAAACTTTGTAGCATAAACCAACATAAATTTATATGTAATTTTTCAAAAGAATTTAAGCATGAATTACATAATGAAAATAAGATTATGAATAGTATTATCGATCTTCAAATTTCTTTAGCAGAATCTTTAAAGTTTCATAATGAAAAAATATATAGAATTTTAGAAAAATCTAGACAAGTTTTATTCGAAATAAAAAGGCTAATGTTAAGAGATAATTTAGATTATATTAAAAACTAAAATAATAATATATTAGAAAAAATTATTACAATATATAAAATCGTAGAGGATAAAAATAAATTAGACACAGTGATCCATAAGATGTTAATAGAACCTAAGGAGGTTAAAGAATTATTAGAAAAAACAAAAAAAAATATAAAAAAGATTGAGATTTTACTTTTAGAAATAAAAAGAATAATTTTGACACGAGTAAATTTGAAGAATTTGAAATATATAAAAATACTTTAGAGAGGCTAAAAAATATCATGAAGAATCTATAGGATTAACCAACAATATAGGAATTCAAGGTAGTGATAAAACATATCCAAAAATTTTAAATTTTCAAACTATAATATTGATAAGGTTATATGAAGAAATTATAAATATAGAAAATAAATTAAATAAAATAGAAGAAAGAACTTTAGGAATAGCAACCCAAACATATTTAAAAAATATTTTAGATAAAATAATTTCTGGAAAAGAAATTGTTCCTTACAAACCAGCTACTTATAAGATATGGTAAGTAGACAAGGGCCATTAACTTTATTTAAGAAAAATCATAATAAATTTGATCAAAAGATTTCTGAAATAATAGATATAGAGTCACAATTAGACAAATTTAATAATGAGAAAATAAATTGAATTAAAGTTAAAAAGAAAATGTATGAAAATCATCTATTATCCAAACATTATCAAAACAAAAAGTAAGTTGTGTTTCAGATTTAGAACAAATAAATTTATCAGTAATTAATAAAGAAGATTGGGATCAGATAAGACAACAAAAAATGTCACAAATTCATATAGCTTATGATTGGAATAAAAGGTTTACATAGGAAAAACTTAAGAACTAAAACTTTAATAATATTATTTGATAATAGGTTGAGTGATCTATCTAAATCAATTATAGGATATTTTGAAATAGATATAAATGATAATGAAGCCATAATCTATTTTCTTCCAGATTTTATAATGGAAACCAAAGAATGTGCAGAACATTTAAAAATAGGAATTAAGATTAAAGGATATAATATGATAAATAGATCTCTAAATTTAAGAATAACAATGGGATTTATAGGTAAAATGCAAGAACACTCAAATGTTAAATTCAAATTCAATAATAAAATGTTAGAACAAATGTTAGCTAATCAAGGAATCAAAGCTATAGAAGGAAAGAAATTTAATTCATAAATATATGCAGGAACTGAATGGAATCTTAATACATTTTTAGAAAAACAATTTTATTACCAAATGAAAATACATTTTATGAACATCAAGATGGGAGACTTAGTATAAGATTTTCAGATTATCATACTAGACAAAATAAACATGAATCAGACGATTACTTGGAATCAATACAGTCTGAATTTGAAAATAGAAGAGCTTAATGGAAGACATAGATTTTAGTTCGGTAAATTCTTATGAACAATTACAAGATTATGTATTTAGCATGAAAAGTCCCTATTCAAAGTTACAAGAAAGATATAATTTTGATTTGGCATATGAAAAT
This sequence comes from Phalaenopsis equestris, assembly GCF_001263595.1. Taxonomy (NCBI): domain Eukaryota; kingdom Viridiplantae; phylum Streptophyta; class Magnoliopsida; order Asparagales; family Orchidaceae; genus Phalaenopsis; species Phalaenopsis equestris. Next base: position 105,303 of record NW_018165485.1, read on the forward strand.
AGATTTAATGACATTTTAATTGGAGAATGATTTATTCTCAATATAAAATTGAATAAATAAAAGTAAATCAACAACCAATGGATTTAGAAGTAGTAGCGAGACCACCTAATCAAGATAGAGGTAAAAGATATAGGTTTGATCCTGTTCCCCCCTTAGGAGAACATGGTGCTCCTGGAAGACCATATAGACTGGGAACCTCTAGAAGAGATTTTTATGAAGACAACAATTATAATTTTAAAGGAAGTATTGAACCCATAGAAAAAATTAATTTAATACCAGCTCATAGGAATGGAACCATTTTAATAATTAATTTAAATAACCCTCAAATGCGGGAATTCGTTATATCTACATGGGAATTTGATGTTGTAAGAGCTTAGGCAAATAGTGATAAAAGTGGTGTAGAAGATATGTTTGTCTTTTTAGAAACTCTATTAGGAGAAACATCAGCCAATATATTTAATGAAGCTAAAGTAAAAAAGGCAGGAGAAATAGGACAATTAAGACAATTAGGAGAATCCATATAATTTTACAAAATTTATAAGAACACTTATATTGGGATTTGACCCAAGTAGGCAGAATACCAATATTCAAGATCAAGCTTATCGAAACCTAGAACAATTAAGTTTATCTGATTAGTCTCAAATAGATAAATTTTGTACATTATATGTAGCATATGCTAGTAGAGCAGGTAAGTATTTTGATGATGAGATATCAAATAGATTTTTAATAAAATTACCTGGAGAATTAGGAAAAAAAATCCATGAAAAATGGACAGAAACATATAGAAACCTAGAAAATATTAGAGGAATATGCATAGGATCTCGAATTGTATTCACATTTAGTACTTTGCAAGATAAATGTAGAGAATATAAAATTCAAAAACAAGTTAAAAGACAATCATATAAGTTTTGTAAAAATATTTATACTTTACAAAACTTTCCAGAAAGACAGCCATATAGAAAATGAAAAAAAGTACTTAGAAAGTCTAATAGTAGAATACCTTCAAAAAATAATAATGTTAAAAAACCTAATAATAATAATAAATGTCATTGTTATATATGTGGTTCGCCGGAACATTTAGCTAATAAATGTAATAAAAGAAATTATAATAGACCAAGAATGTTGTTAATAGAAGGGTTAGAAGAAGATGTAGTAAGTATTTCTTCCAACGAATCTAATGATATTATTTACAATATAATAGATGAAGAAAGTGAAACCGAATCAGTATCATCAGAATATAATATGGAAGGCTTGATAAGAGCTGTAGAAAGATGAAATTTAGATAGATGGAATATTGTGACCATCTTTTTGAATTAGGAAAAGGTAGCATGACTAAAGAATGCATTTATTGTAATTATTTTCCAGATAAAAACCATAGATATCGTTCTCAATTATGTTTAATAGAATTATGTCATTTATGCTTAAAGAAAAACCATAATTTAGAACATAGAGACTTTGTAAAGCCTAAAGAAAAAGTTAACTTAGATATTTATACAATACTACAAAAATTAAATTTTGAATTAGAAAAAATCCAATTAAATAATGAAAAAATATTATTTAGAATAGAAAAGTTAGAAGAACAAAGTAAAAATCAAGAGAAATTTCAAAATAAATTAATACAAACATATAAAAAAGATAAACAGAAGCTTTTATTTAAAATAAAGAAAATAAGAACAGCTATTAAGAAGAAAAAGATAATGTCAACATCTGAAAGTGAAAAGTCATCTAGGTTTAAAAATAATGTTATGCTATAAGTCCCGACGAGCCTTTGTGGCGTTTATGGGCATGTCTTTTTTGTTGTCATCTTGGATGTAAGATTTAGACTGTGGGTGTATGTTGTTCTATGAACCAGCGGAAATAAATGGAGTCGGAAAAAGATTTTACGTTTATATTTTGGTAGGCTTCTTCTATGTATTAGTATATATAGATGATATATTGGTAGCATCACATAATCTTAAACCTAGAACTCGATGTCATAACGTTGGGGAATCTTTAATTCTTATTGTCTAAAACTCCCTGAAGCATATTATTTGTACTCGGAATTCAGAGGTCTATATTATGTTTAAGTGGGAATAGTGTATGTTTCCACTGAGGTCTCTTTTAATCTAGTTCACGAAGCCAAAAATAAAGAATTCATCTTAGAACTAAATTTTATATAAAGAAGAATAATGTATGTTTCCACTGAGGTCTCTTTTAATGTGTATAAATAGAGTATGAGTGTCAGTGTTATGACATCGAGTTCTTCAATTGAGCCTCTAAGTGTTTGAGTGAGAAATACACATTAAAAGAGACCTCAGTGAAAGGAAGAGCTCGATAGTGTCAGTGTTATGACATCGAGTTCTTCAATTGGGCCTCTAAGTGTTTGAGTGAGAAATACACATTAAAAGAGACCTCAGTGAAAGGAAGAACTCGATGACATAACACTGACTCTCATACTCTATTTATACACATTAAAAGAGACCTCAGTGGAAACATACATACACTATTCCCGCTTAAACGTAAATAAGAATAGGGAGGTATTTTTTTTGAATAAGGACAAATGAATATTAATAAAAACTTTTTAACAATAAGTAAAAATGCCTCCCTATTCTTCTTTATCATTTGTCCTTGTTCACTTAAAAAAAAATACCTCCCTATTCTTTTTTAGTGTATGTTTGTTTCCACTGAGGTCTCTTTTAATGTGTATAAATAGAGTATGAGAGTCAGTGTTATGGCATAGAGTTCTTCATTTGTCCTTGTTCACTTAATATAAAATTTAGTCCTAAGATGAGTTCTTTATTTTTGGCCGTGAATATAATGTGACACTAACTCTCATACTCTATTTATACACATTAAAAGAGACCTTAGTGAAAACATACACTATTCCCACTTAAACATAAAGAAGAATATCCAAAAATTTTAAATTTTCAAACTATAATATTGATAAGGTTATACTCACACTCATGCACCCTATTCTTATTTACGTTTAAGCGGGAATAGTGTATGTATGTTTCCACTGAGGTCTCTTTTAATGTGTATAAATAGAGTATGAGAGTCAGTGTCTCACAAAATATCATAATAAAACTTCAAATATTCATAGCTAAAAATATACTTACAGAGAATTTTTACAGACTTAACTCTTGACCTTCAAATACTCACACTCAAACACCAAGAGGCTCAAGTGAAGAACTCGGAACTCGATGTCATAAGGCTGACTCTCATACTCTATTTATACACATTAAAAGAAACCTCAGTGAAAAAATACCTCTCTATTCTTCTTTATGTTTAAGTGGGAATAGTGTATGTATGTTTCCACTTTATTGTGTATAATTAGAGTATGGGAGTCAGCCTTATGACATCGAGTTCTTCACTTGAGCCTCTTAGTGTTTGAGTGTGAGTATTTGAAGGTCAAGAGTTAAGTCTGTAAAAATAAGGGAGATGTCTGAAGAAAATCTTTAAAGTAGATTTTACTAATACTAATTTTAAAGAATTTAATATTACTGAAACATTGTTATCACAAAAAAAAACATAAATATTTTAACTCTTTTAGACGCGGTGATCCATAAGACGTTAATAGAACCTAAGGAGGCTAAAGAATTATTAATCCCAAGTGAGCAGAATACCAATATTCAAGATCAAGATTATTGAAACCTAGAACAATTAAGTTTATCTGATTGGTCTCAAATGGATAGATTTTGTACATTATATGTAACATATGCCAGTAGAGCATGTGAGTATTTTGATAATGAGATATCAAATACATTTTTAATAAAATTACCTGGAGAATTAGGAAAATAAATCCATGAAAAATGGATAGAAACATATAGAAATCTAGAAAATATTAGAGGAATAGGCATAGGATCCCAAATTGTATTCACATTTAATATTTTGCAAGATAAATGTAGAGAATATAAAATTCAAAAACAAGTTAAAAGACAATCATATAAGTTTTGTAAAAATATTTATACTTCACAAAACTTTCCAGAAATACAGCCATATAGAAAACGAAGAAAAGTACTAAGTTTTATAGCGGAATACCTTCAAAAAATAATAATGTTAAAAAACATAATAATAATATTAAATGTCGTTGTTATATTTGTGGTTCCCCATAACATTTAACTAATAAATGTAATAAAAGAAATTATATATATATATATATATATATATATATATATATATATAATAACTTATTTTTCAAAAATGATATAAAAATATGAATAAATAGACAATTTTAATGTGAGTTATTTTTTTTACAAATACCTGCAAGCTATGGTTTTGATCGAAAGATAATTTCCAATACAATGTTTACCTTAACAAGTACTCAAAACATAACACCTATAGCTCATTTTACTTGGTTCATTGATATTGACTTTCCTAAACTCTAAAAATAAATCAAATCGAAACAATTAATTTATGAAACAATAGAAACAACTCAGAACTCAAATAAAAAAAAACAAACAAAGAATTCTGTGTTTTCTTTAATTTTTTTTGGAAGATTAAGCTTTTTTTTTTGGCTAACCGTATGTTCATCCCTGCTAACCCTCCCATGGAAGCAAGGACATTCTTTAAAGAGATTAGCATCAACGGAGAATTGAACTCTACAAATGAGGGTATTATATCCGCTCACAGAAGTTGTTAACGTTAGATAATTTCCTAAGCATTCAATTGCATCACCTGATTTAAGACACGAGAAATAGCAATCAAAGAGATAATAAGCAACTCTTAAAAGCCAAAATGCTTACTCGAGCAATGACAACAACTCCAGGTTCCGGAACGGCTCCGCGGCTCTTGTGACCGACAACTTCCACAGTCGACCTCTGAATAGCCGGGTTACGAAAGAGAGAAAGTTCATTAATAAGGCGGCGAGAGGGAGGAAAGCTAACAAAGAAGAACAGACAGTAACCCTGGAAAAGAAATGAGGCAGCCAGGCATACCTTCTCGGTGGAGTCGGCGGGAGGGGGTAGTACACGACGGTGGCCGGTGATGGAGGCGTGAATATTCCGGCCATTGGGTGCCAGATATGATCCTTTCCCTGCGATAAACTGGGACGAATCCCCCAGTATTTCACCGGGAGTTGCTATACTATCTTATCTCCTCCGGCAGCCATGGCGACAATTTCCACTCTACCTCGAGCTTGCTTTTGTGATTCCTAGGGTCGCCCGTTGGAAGAAATATTCCATGAGTACTACATGTAAAGCTATGTGTGCAGCCAATAAAATGTCACCACATAGAAAGCCCGGCACACCTATTAAAGCAAGTAAAAACAATACAAAAGTTAATTTCTGATAATGTCGGCCTGACCCTAATCCTGGAAAATTTCCCGCAAGGATAAAAATTTTTCAGAAATTTTTCGCGCCTACTTACTGTTCTACTTGTAGTTCTATTCGCAGGTAGGTGGAAGAAATATTTCACAACTACGTTCGCAGCTCTGCAGCTAGGGTTCCGATGAGGTGTCTAGGAGCGTTGAGATGTCAGAGGAATTACACCCATCATTCAGCTTAAACTTTGAAGATCGAGTGAGTCTATAATCTTTTCTAGTTTTATGTTAGCTTAGGATTTAGGGTCTGTTGCTGTTAAAATTTAGGGTGTTCTTCTGTTATTATGGTGTTAAACGTGGGTTTTCTTGGTGTTATTCTTGTGTTATTCTTATTCTGGTGTTACTCTGGTTTCTGGTGTTACTCTGGTATTACTCCAATGTTAGCCTTTGATTTAGTTTTGTTACTGTGGTATAATAGTTGGCTTAGTCTAATGTAAATATTGGTGTTGAGGTAGTGTTATTGGATGTTGTTATACAGTTTTTTTTTTGTATTATAATGGTGTGTCTTTTTTGTGTTATTATGGTTTTAGGCTTGTGGTTGTTTGGTGTTACTCTTATGTTATTCAGGTGTTACTCTGATATTACTCCAATATTACGTTGTTTATTACCTTCGATTTATTACTTTACTGTGTTATTATTGTTTAGTGCTGATATTATCAATGTGTTATGAAGTCCCGAGGCAACACACGTTTATGTTATTATGGTTTTAGGCTTGTGGTTGTTTGGTGTTTCTCTTGTATTATTCTGGCGTTACTCTGGTATTACTCCAATGTTTGATTTATTACTTTACTGTGTTATTATTGTGTTATGCTGATGTTATAATGGTGTTATGCAATCCTGTGAGGCAACACACGTTTGCAATGATCCAATTGCATGATCCAATTGCAGAAGCAGAAAAGTTTCTAAGCAGCATTGTCCACAATGAGCAAGAAGAATATGAAAGCTATCGTGCCTATGCACATCACGTAGGATTCACTATTCGGAAGGACCACACTATCTACTGGCCAAACTCTAAGAAACTTAAGATCAAAGATTATTTAGATCAAAGATTATTTTTTTAAGATTATTTTTTTTGGAAAAGCTGGCTACAAGAAAGAGCCTAACAACACAATTAAATTCAGAAAAGTAGACACGAGGACTGGTTGTAAGGCCATGGTTTGATTTGTTGTTGATTTCGAAGGCAATTGGATAGTAGCAAAATTCATTGAAAATCAAAATCATCTTTTGCCCGAAAGTGGTGATAAGCATCTTCTTCAATCCAACAAAACGATAAGTGAGTTGAATGCAGATGTGTTGAGATCAATGACAGCTCAGGGATCAGAGCAACACATGCATCCAATTTCATAGCCACGGATGTTGGTAGTGTGGAGAATTTTGAATGCACCAAAAGAGATGCATTTAATTTCATACAAAAAGAAAGAAGACAACGAATTGAACAGGGACATGTCAATGCTCTAATACAATTGTTCATGGAGAGGCAAGCTGGAGATAGCATGTTTGTTTGGGATTTCCAAACAGATGAGTCTGGCAGGTTAACAAACATTTTTTTGGAGTGATGGATTATCCAGGCTAGATTATGACTGTTTTGGGGATGTGATAATTTTTTATACAAGCTACAGATTAAATAAATATAACTTATGTTGCGCTCCATTTGTGGGGGTTAACCACCACTGACAGAACATACTGTCAGGAGTTGGATTTTTGTCTGATGAGACACTGAATCATTCATGTGGTTATTCCAATCATTCATTGAAATAATGAGAGACAAACATCTCATAAAAATTTTTACCGATCAAGATAAAGCAATGACAAGAGTCATTGTAGAGTGTCTCCCACAAACACATCACAGATTATGTTAATGATACATCTACAAGAAACTGTCTTCTAAAGTACACTATGGAGTGTGTACTAAGAGCGTCTGTGGTCTTTTTTATAAATGCTTGAGCAAGTGTGATTCTGAGGAGGAGTTTGAAGAAACGTGGTTCTTAATGATTGAGTTGGAAGAACTATAACGCAATGTCTTGTTAGATGAAATGTACCGTATAAGGCAAAGATGGTCAACAACATTTAATAAGGATATTTTCGGTATGGGAATCTTATCAACACAGAGAAGTGAGTCGACCAACAATGTCTGTCATGATGTTGCAAAGCCAACTAGCTCTTTCACGGATTGTTTTATCGGTCTTGAAACCATAATGAAATTGTAGCACCGGAACGAGAAAGATGAAGATTTCAAATGCGGTCAGTCCGTCAGAATGTACATGGTTAAAATCAATCCCATGCTGAGGCAAGCTGCCTCATTCTATATAAGGAAGCTTTTGCTCAATGTTTGAACAAGAGCTATTAAATGGCTTATGTGGGCTTACGGCTGAAGTATCAGTGGAGAGTGAGGCTAAATATTACGTATTAAGATTGGATGATGAGGGGACAAGGCAGCCCTGGACTATGTTAGTTGACAAAGTTACTTGTGAGGTTACATTTAGTTACAAAAAATTTGAGATGATGGGCCTGTTGTGCTCCCATGCACTATTTGTTCTCAGTGTCGCCAAAATAAAGCTGATTCCGGAGAAGCATTTCTTATTGCGGTGGTCCATCCATGCTAAAAGGGACATTTATAACAGGGTTGGTTGCAGAGATCTAAAAGACTCCGGGTTGAATCATGTTTCTTCAAGTTCTCTTATATTCACGTCATGCTCTCATAATTTTGCATATCAACTCATTAATAGAGCACGAAGAAATGAGTTAGCTTAGGAGTGTTTGTGGGAGCCGTTTAAAAAATTATCTGGAGATATTGAGGATGCTCTAGCAGGGAGAACAATCGAAGTCAAGAAAACAAAAAAGAAGAATAAACTTACAAATATAGAAGTCAATGTGAATGACCCTGCTAAAAAGAGGCCGAAAAGAGTATCTACATCTAGGTTGAAAGGATATTGGGAGAAAAATAAGAAAGCTAAAAGTGCAATTTTTTTATTTAGTATTTCCTTCCTTCCATGTATAATACATATTTCTAACTTTAACCATTGCATTCAGGAATGGAACAAGAAGCAACAACTAGCCGTCAAGTTGTTGATGCATTTGAGGAAAGCTTGACAAATTGTCTTACCTAGGTATGTTGCTAAAATTCAGGTATGTTGCATATTTAAACTGTGTAAGAAGTAAATGGTGGTTTATAATATGTTTTTTTTCAAATATTTATGTCTTAAGCTTAGTCAAACATGGATAAAATGTATAACAATATGAATAACACATAGATAACACGAACACATAGATAACACGTGAATAAAAAGTCATGCTGAATAACACTGAAATAACACGTTGATAACACGTCGATAATACATGAGTAACACGCTGAATAACACATCGATAACACGTGGCTAAGTTACACATTGAATAACACGTGAGAAACACGATGATAACACGTGAGTAACCCATGAATAACACATAGATAACACGTTGATAACACGTGGATAGCACATCGATAATACATGAGTAACACGCTGAATAACACATTGAGTGAGATGTTGAGTAACACAAGAGTAACTCGTCGATAATACATCAGTAAGACGCTGAATAACACGTAGATAACAGGATGATAACATGTAGACAACACGTCGATAACACGTGAGTAACCCTTAAATAACACGTAGATAACACGTCGATAACACCTGAGTAACCCTTGAATATCACGTAGATAAGACGTCGATAACACGTGGATAACACGTCCATAATACATGAGTAACACAGGCTGATAACATGTGAATAATAGGCTGATACACGTCCATAATACATGAGTGACACGGGCTGATAACACGTGAATAATAGGCTAACAACATGTCCATAATACATGAGTAACACGGGTTGATAACACGTGAATAATAGGCTAATAACACGTCCATAATACATGAGTAACACGGGCTGATAACACGTGAATAATAGGCTAATAACACGTCCATAATACATGAGTAACACAAACTAATAACACGTGAATAATAGGCTGATAACATGTGGATAACACGTCGTAATACATGAGTAACACAGACTGATAACCCGTGAATAATAGGTTGAATAACATGTTGTTGACCTCAATTTTGGTTGAGGCTTAGTTTTTCCTCTTTAGTAGCCTAGGGTCTAGCCATAGGACTTTTCCTGTTGACTATTCCTAGAAAACTAGACATGGAACCCTCACCACTAGAAACTCCAAACTCTTCTCCACTCAACTTGAAGTTTCACATGTTGCTCTCAACCTCTAAATACTTAGTAGGTGTGGTCACTGTGGGGGAAACTCAAGAT